>NW_027249827.1:0-70272 GCF_030848795.1 Temnothorax nylanderi
TTAAAATGTTCCTCAATTTATGTTTTCCAAATATGCACAATGAAATTTTCGTGCTTATCCGCTTTGGCCGACCCAAACGTGAGCATCCCATACATACAAGAGTAAAGTACCAGTTGAAATACAGATAGCAATTGGTTTTAGTCTTAAAATGTTCCTCAATTTATGTGTTTTCTAAATATGTACAATAAGATTTCCATGCTCATCCCTTTGGCCCAACCCAAATGTAAGCATCCCATATTTACAAGAGTAAAGAACCAGTTAAAATACAGATAGTTTTTTGTAGGAGAGATACTAACTTAACAGACATTGTATTTTTGCAATTTTATATATTCTTTTTGCTTGTTTATTCTCATTGGTACCAACAAATTTTGTTTTTGTACTGCAAAAATTATGTAAGGTAATGTAATTTTGTAATGTTTACAGAAATAATAAATTTCTGATTAGCAAAAAGAAACTGTTCTCAATCGTATTTAGTTTAAACGGCAACAGATGTCTGACAATGAGAAGAAATTGTAACAGCCCAACAACGAAAGTATGTGGTATCTGCAGCAAATAAACAAAAAATAGTGCGCAAGTGTATGCATTTTATTTTTTACTATGTTTTATCACTTGTTGATATTAATATATATTTCTTTTATAAATTTACATGTAGTTACATATTATAAATGTTCTATTAGCAGCTGTAGTGAGAATCCTTATTTCTGTATATACATATTGGTTTTATCTTTTTATCAAATATGAAATTAATTTGCAGCAACGTATGTGTCGCCATATATTTTTTAAGTATACACGCACAATGTGTGATTGTAATGTAGAAGGGAAAAACAAGGTACTTTTAGATATTTTTATTTTGCAACATTTTTAATAAAGATATTAAGTAAGATTACAGTAAAAAATGAAAATAAGCATAAAAACACGCTACACTTTCTTCTTATATATGTTACTAATAAAAAATATAATAAATGAAAGATACTAAACTTATGAAAATATATGGCACTTAAGTAACTAAATTATATAATATGTATATATACATATAATATATAAACACTAAAACTTTTTTACAAAATAAATCTTCATAAAAATCTTGTGTCTACATTATACAACATATCTATCTTATAGTGCCTTTTAACGTATTTTCAATACAGAAAACATATCTTAAATAAAAATATTTTCTCTTATAGTATATAGCTATTGCGTTATAGTTAAAATACGTTAAATTAAAAGTTCAGTCTGTTATCTCGTGCAACGTTAAAACTCACAAAAACAACGACATAAAAATTATAATTATCATACAATAATTATCAAATTATGAAAATCACATGTAATTATTTTTAATTAAAGTTAAATTAAAGTGTCATATTCACCTCGTGCAATGTTTCTTGTAAACTTAAAAGCAACGACATAGAAACTATAATTATTACAATATGAAAATCAAACGTAGGATTTATTTTTAATTGAAGTCCAAATTAAAGTTTTAATATTGAATTATTTCTTAAATGTAAAAAATATTGTGATAATTTTTGTGATAGATAGTTTAAATTTATTTATTTTCTTTTATTACGATTATTACGATTATTTAATTTCTTTTATACGTGTGTAACCATGTTCTCATTTGTGCAACTGTTCGTTTTTATTAGCCAGACACGGAGTACTAGATATAAGATCTGCATTTCTGTTCCAGTTATTAGTGTATTAGTTTGTAATTTTTTTCCAAATGCGTCTAATACAACTTTTATCTCATCTGGTCCCAATTTGATCGTTTAACAGGTGCCGTAAATGCTCTGCACAAAAAAAATTAAACGCATTTTCACAATCATACATAATTCTTTTTACTTTGTGATTATATATCAAGTAACACATTATTGGCTTATTGGTCGAATGTACATGGTAAATTAGATCCTTACCTCCTGATCTACGTTTTTTTGTACCGCTTTTATTTCAGTTTGGGTACGCTTTTATACACTGGGATAGATAATGAACCTGCATTAGAAACATGTTAAAATCAGAAAAAAAGCGATCTGTATATTTTAAAAATAAGTTTATACTCACTATCACTTGATTGGTTGCAAACAACTAATTTCTTCAGATATGTCATTATTCTCTGTGATTTCCGTGCTTACATCACTTTCAGCCTCGCTGTCGCTTTCATCAATCAAATTGTTCGCTGCATCTCTCACGCCTTGTGCAGCTTCTAGAAGTTGTGAGACTTCTGTAATATCTTTACTATTACTGGCTTTCTATATACTTCCTTGTGAATTTTTTCATGATGGCCATGAAATTGGCCAGATCTGTAATCTGATGGTCCGTTAAATTAAGAGTAATTCCCATAGTGGCTATATGTTTTCTGAGTGTAGTACCACGTAAGTATCAGGAAATTCAGTTCCGCTCTCTTTAGCAAAACGCAACATGACTCGATATGCACATAAATGTCTATCAATAATTTTATCATGTCCGGAACCAAATAAGTAAGGATTTTTTCGAGTGTACTTGGCTTTATTTCTTAACTGTAAAAACGTTGTGCACATTCCAAATTTAGTTCATCTAGTATTACAGGAACAGTTCTTCCTAATTTTCCACGTATACAAAAGCGTACATATTTTTGTGCCTGTTCTTTTTTATCTGTAGATATCCCTGAACGTATCGATATTGTCATTAATTCTTTCGTAATTTTTGAAATCAGAAATTAATATTCGCTCAGTTTCTCCTGGCCGGCGGCGGTTAAATAACTGTATTGATGTCAAAGTAGCTTCTCCAAGAGAAATCCAAGCAGATAATGAAAATTTCCTTTTCAAATTACTGTACGATTCTTTTTGTACTTTTAATAGATAAGCTCGCAATTTTTGTATGTCCTCCATTGTAGGAAGTTTTGTAATTTTTTGTCTTCTAAATTGAGTTTGAGATTCGACTACGGTTTTGTTAACACTTGCTCCATAATCAACGGTTAATAGCTTTAAAAAGTTTTTCGCGTTTGTTTTCGTGCTATCATTATGTTCTTTTATGCATTTGTTATTAAAAGTTCGCCAATATACTTCACGTAAGTACCAAGATTAGATGCAATGGCAGGCTTTTCATAGGTATCTTTTTCTTTGTTATATTGTGCAACAATATTTACGGCATCTAAAAAAGTATCGTAATATTTTGGGTCGTAAATATAAGTAAAAGACGTTATATCATTATTAATATTTCTCATCGCTATCAATAGGCGACTTACAAGCCGCAATCGAGCTCGAATCATTTGTAAATGATGCGATGAGTGCCTATATTTTTTGCACTGGAAATTTGCATATAATAGTAATAAACTATCGTAACGAATATTGCGCGTTACGTCATCAGATCTCATTGCTGGTAATAGTATTCGCCGTACTTTCTCATCAGCTTCTTTGAGACATTTGCCTTCTATCCTCCGACCCATTACTTAAACGATGCGACTTTTTTCTCCTCTCCGACCTGTACAATTTTTGAAATGATGTCTTATTGTCGATTTTAAATAATGACCCTTGCAATTCCCACATGCCAAATAATTGTTAAGAATCTTAGGTTGATTTTCTCTTGCTCGTCTACATGGAATAAAACCTTGACCTTCATATTGTTTTTCAATGTTGAATTTAAAATTTCCTTTTTTTCTTAAAGTATCGATGATCTTTCTTCTTTCGCTACAACCTTTAGGTAAATATTTAAACTTTTGAACATCAGGTTCCTTAGAATGGACTAATTCAAAATGTCGAGCAATTTTTGCTTGCATTTTGTGACAGAACACACACATATATTTTTTTGTGCCAGCACGTTTTGTAGGTACTACCGTTGCTCATCTTGCCGAGTTTTCAACACCCCTCAATATTACTAACATCCATGCCTGTAGATATCGTCGAATCATTATTTTGTGTGCTAGAAAATCTGTTCTTTACATTTGTTGTTATCTTCATGTTCTGATTTCTCTGTTTCTTCAGAATCACTCGCAGCTGACGAATATTCACTTTGTACATAATCAGGATCACTTTCAAAATCTTTCTCTATTTCAAGAAAAAAAATATAAAATAATAAGTATAAGCACATTAGAAAATAATCATACAAATTAAAATAACAACATGTAATACAACTTTAATACCTTGTATTTCAGTATTATTCTCTTGAGCAAGGCACAACTCGTTTACATTGTTTGTTTCCATTTCTTGAATTTTGCAGGAAGTTGAAGAAAACTGTTTTTCGGCACTATTATCCAATATTGAATTAAAAGATACATCTATGACATAATAAATAAGCAAATAATATATATTACTTAAATAGCTAATTAGTAACTAACAATAAGTAAATAGTAACTATAAATTAATTTGCCTGCTAATATAGGAAAGTAATGGCAAATACAAAATAATACAACTCTAATACCTTGTATTTCAGTATCATTCTCTTGAAGGCACAACTCGTTTACATTGTTTGTTTCCATTTCTTGAATTTTGCAGGAAGTTGAAGAAAACTGTATTTCGGCACTATTATCCAATATTGAATTAAGAGATACATCTATGACATAATAAATATACAAATAATATATATTACATAAATAGCTAATTAGTAACTAACAATAAGTAAATAGTAACTAATTAATTTGCCTGCTAATATAGGAAAGTAATAGCAAATACAAAACCCAATAGTTTTATTTACAATTTGTACAAAATAAAAAGACTACTATACCTGTATCTAATAAATCAGAAAATTGACCAGAATTTAAAAAGTTGCTATCAATTACTCCCTTTTCAAGTATATCGGTTACTATCGGCGAAATACTTAGATCATTACTAACGTCAGTGTTTACATTTATGTCATTTTAGCAAAATCATTAATATTAGATATGATGTCTGTGTTTGCAGATGAAGAGCAATTATCGTCTGAAACATGAAAAAATATTACATACATTATTATAAGCAAGTTTATTTTACATATTAATTGATATTATAATTAAATAGAAATGATAATATAAAAATGCGAATTAGTATTTTTACACATTAATAAAATCAAAAGCATAGACTTGACCTTTATCAAGTTAAGTTCAATATCAATTTAAAAACAAATTTATTTGCATTTATTTTTTACTTAAAATATATAAAAGCTTCAGAGATATTAATACTAGTAATACATTTTAATTCTTATATATATACAGCAACATACCTTTAACATTATCAATGCATGATTGTCCTCGTATAACGCAGACGTTATCTATAGTCTCGATATTAGTAATCTTACATCTACAAATAAAAATATTTAATATTTACTTCCATGCAAGAATACAAAAATTACGATTTTAAAAATACCTACTTATTTGTTGTCATTGCAACGGGATCTAATTCCGCAGTTATGGGATCTAATTCCTTTTTTTTATAACTACCTGCAATAGACGACATATTTCACTCTGTGAGTTAAATTATCAGTATGCATGCACACTTTATGCAAGATATTAATTTAAAAAATTATATAAAGGTTAAGTCAATAAAATAAAATAATTAACATATATTTTTAGTGTCATGCAATTAAAAATAAAAGAAACCAAAAAATTATCCTTCTTTTATCGATCTTTGTTGATATTTCAGATATGCAAATATCTGACACAGATATTATATTTTTAGAAATATGCCTGGTACTTTTTTATATATTAAAATAAAAAACTTGTACGTCAAAGACACTTACCATTATCTGTATTTATCCTTCGCGTTGCTTCAACATTTCTCCCTTTATTCATTTTATAACGCGTTAATAAAACTTGTGGTGTCATACCTTGAAATGATAAAAACACAAAAATCTAGGTTATATTATGTTAAAGATCAATGACTAGAAATCCATGTTATTGTAATACACAAGATCTTATTGTACATTTAACAAATAATATGTTTAAATAAAACGTATATACAAAACACAACAAAACATCCTGATTATATACTTACTGGCTGATATCAATAGCTTTTGCTCTTTCACTTTTCGTACATTACGTTTCCTTAATGAATACATTTTAGTACTCATCAAAAGATTAATTTGCACAACTATTCTATTTGTACACCGACTATCACTGACACAAATCTATCAACTTATATAGAAATATAAAATTACGCATACTAAACATGCACTAATGCTGGCCACACACACTTTCCGTTATGGCTTCGCGCGATATCCAGTGAACGTACAGCCCTCCGCTCATCGCAGCACGCTCATTGGTTGGATTCAAAGGTAAGAACCAATCACATTCAATTGCTATTTAGCGGTTCAGTGAGCGGTCGTGCTTCTGGATGCCCCTATTGGATGGGCGCGTTCAGCAGAACAAACCGCTCAGTAGCGATTGAACGTGATTGGCTCTTACTTTTAGACCGAGCAAATCAGCGTAGCGTATTGATAAAACGACACTCAACAGTTGTGTCTGCTGAACGCAGCCAATATCGCGCGTTGCGCGTAATCATGCTGTAGTGCGATTCTGTAAGTGCCCATCTACAATAGGTGTTTTAAAGCCCTAAGCCTTACGAAATTGTTCAATCACAGTTGAATTTGAGGAGAATAATTGACTGTGATTGGTCAATTTCTTAGGGTTTAGGGCTTAAAACACCTATTGTAGACGGGCACTAAGGGCCAAAGCACATAATGCCCGTATCACACTAGCGATTGGCGATTGCATCTGCGTTTGCGTCTACGTCTTTTGACCAATCAGAACGGAAATCGCGAATCGCAATCGCTAGCAGCTACTTTCTGATTGGTCAACAGACGTAAACGCAAACGTAGATGCAATCGCCAATCGCTAGTGTGATACGGGCATAACATGGCGTAGCGATATATGACGGTCATAGACCTCGACCTGACAAATCGGGATACGCCAAAGCTTGTGCGTTACTTACGTCCACGACTACGACTGTCATATGTGCTTTGTAAACATGTAAACTCTGCAGAATAGATTGAATTTGATGCCAGATTGTACATACATAAGCGGGGAGCACAGACTTTTGCATAAAGGCCAGTTTACACGCAATGATTAGTGGCGCCAATCGATTAACGTCAATAAAAATGCAAGTGTAAACACTTGATATAAACTGGCGCTAGTATGTGGCGTTTACAGGCGGTTATTGGCCAAAGCATATAACCTCAAAATTTGAGGTTATATGCTTGCTGTCATTTACTGTGTGTTTAATAAATGTTAAATATTTTCCATATTATACGCCAATCACTGTGTAAATACTTGTGAGTTTGCTAGTCGGTTTCTGGCGCCAATATGAATGCCAGTCAGTTAGCGCCACTAATCATTGCGTGTGTAAACTGGCCTTTACACATAATGCGTAACCATAAGAAAATTGATTGGTCCATATACATGTGCATAAGGAAATAGACCAATCAAGGCCATCGCACACAAACTTGCATAAGCTGCATAAGCATAGCATAAGACCGCTGGACCAATGAGCATCTTACGTAAATCAATATGGCGACTTTATGTTGGATGCTCATTGGTTTAGCGGTCATATGTTACGCTTATGCTAAGCTACGCAATTTTGTGTGCGATGGCCTTCAATTTTCTTAAGGTTATGCATTATGTGTTATGCAAAAGTCTGTGTTTTTCGCTATAAACCATACATCATGGTGTAAATTATACAAGATGTGTTCATGCGTATGCAATATTTCTAACGGCCAATGAGAAATGATGTAAGATACCGCCATTGCGACAATTTGAATTAATTTTTTCGGGAAACGTTTTTATAAGTCTTTATTGAGTGTGATGTTATATGTTCAAATGATCTGTCGAATTTCTGTTTTTTTTTAGGACTCAGAGATCAAAAGACAAATATGTTACAGTCACTTACAATTAGTATAACTTTTGATCTAAACACTTAAATATTGCCGTATCTGGCATCTGTGCAGAACTGTAAGAAATTTGTTTCGAGTATAAGCGCATTATATTTTTACATCATGCTGCAGACGCAACAGCATGTGTTTTCTTTATACTAATTGATTCATCTCATTTTAATTTTTATTCTTCTCAATATATATTTTAATATTTTGATAAACTGCGCATATGTTGATTATTAAAGATCCAGCAGCCAATAAGTCAGGTTACTATGGCCTATTAGTTTACACCAATCACTTGATACATGTATTAAATAGTAAATAACTAGTAAATTAGTTTGATTGGCCATTATTGGCTGATCAAATATACTATTTGATACGCGTATCAAGAGATCGGTGTAAACTAGGCTTATGACCCATTAAATTAATGCACTACTGTACATATACATACACCATTCGATTTTAATATTCTCATTGTAAGAACCTGAATATTTCTCAAAAAAGATATGCTTGATACATTGTATAGAATGTAGATTTCAATATTAGACGTTAAGAAACATTATTTGCAGTAAGGTGAGAAAGTTTAAAGATTGAGAAAAATGTACATGAGTAAAATAGAATAGTTTGCAGTGTTCGCCACTGGTTCAGAATCATGCACATATCGGAGCATAATTTAAAAGCAGTAAATATTGTTTAATCAATGTTGCTATCTTTAGCTATCATCTATATCGTTTTTCTCAAAACTATAAATGATTAAACATGTATGGTCTATTTTAAGAACATATAGACATTAACAGGTTATTGGTTAATATATGAGAACATACATTTTACATATGGACTATTATGGGGACATGGATGTATAAAATTGAAATTCTTATATATTTCAATACAATTTAAATCCAGCAACATAACTTTATAGCTATAATTGCTAACTACACTGTATTATGCATAATATTAATAATTTTATATGCATGGATATTTTTGAGGACTTTTAAAGTACACATAAAGACAAAATATTGTCTTAACACATAAATTTTTCGCGCGTATCGGGACATATTTGGAGTGCGTGCTTGTGTATGCATATTCGTGTATGTACCATAATTATTGGTTATGTCGGTATTATCACGAAACGGCACACTGTCTAAAGGTATATCGTATATCTAGACAAACTTGCATAGCGCATAAACATAAGCATAAGAAAATTGATTAATCCATATACATATGCATAAGGAAATAAATTAATCCGTTTTTTTATGCATATGCTTATACACCTATATGCAAGTTTGTCTGGATTGACCTTTAATGCAACTAATATTTTATGTGCTCTATACCTAGTATATAAATCTATTATCTATGTTACTTTTTAAATCTGATGTTTTCACATAAATAAAATGTTGATATATCAAACTATAAAATGTCAGTCAGCCTCTAGCTATTTTGAAACAGCTGTTTGAATTGCTATTTCTCGAATAACCAACAATGATACAGGCAAATGCACATACGAGTACACACTCCGAATATGCGCATGAATTTATGTGTTAAGGTAATCTTGTCTCTGTGTATTTATTTTAAAAGTCCTCAAAAATATCCATGTATATAAAATTGTTGATATTATGCAAAATATGGTATAGTTATCAATTATAGCTATAAGGTAATATTACTGAGTTCAAAGTGGATTAAAATATATAAAGTTTCAATTTTATATATCCGTGTCCCCATAATAGTCCATACGTAAAATGTGTATATGTCCTCATATCAACCCATTGCCTATTAATATTTATATGTCCTTGAAATCGACCGTACATGTTAAATCATTTATAGCTTTGAGAAAAACGATATAGATGATTGCTAAAAGTAGCTATATTGATTAATCAATATTTACTGCTTCTAAATATATGCATGTATATAGGTCTTTTTAAATGTCCTTGAAATATACCAAAAACATATATATATATATATATATATATATATATATATATATATATATATATTTACTTGTTATTCTACTCCCGAAAGAATAATAAAAAGAATGCTATTCGAATCATCAAAATCGGTTAAACTTTTCTCGAGATATCGGTGTATACACAAACACGCGCGCGCGTATACACAGACATGAAAAAAAGTTGTTTTTTTACATGTTTCAACTTGTAAGATTTCAAAACATGTTTCTAAAACATAAAAACTTAATTGTTTTTCACAGATACAAAGCTTCCTTTACGAGGAAGCAAAAGGTTAACTTTGACATGTTTTTTTTAATGTTATAATAGAAATTATTAAATTTTAAGCAGTACCACGAGAAAGTACAAATATTCACGAGTATTTAAAAAAAAATTCATTTCAATCGGTTAAGTTTTGTGTTGTAGGCAGATTTTTGTCCAAAAACATGAGTTTTCTTCCCACTGTGCGGCGCTCGGCAAGCTTCGAGCGAGGAGAGAAGGACAGACATACGATCTGCTGTCTCGGCTGTCTCCTTCTCTCTTGAGCTATGACGTAGCTGCTTTGGCACGCACCGGCTATGCGACGTTGCCACGATGCCACGCATTTCGGGTATCGCGTCTCGTGCCTCGCCGACTGCTAAGTCTCGAGTTGGCAAATCGACGACGCACTACGTTACATTTATAAATATTTATTTAATTATATTTTCCATAGCCTCCTATAAACTCCATAGCCTTTTTTCGCACGGTCGCCTCGGCGGGATGCGGCAGACGTGACGTGTCCATAGCGATATAGGAATAGAAGGTGGATGGATAATCTTGGATGGCATCCATTTAAGAGGCATACAACTCAAAGATTATTTCCTCAAGATTTGCGTCGCCGAGAAGCTTTTTGTGATTGGCTCTCAGAACAAGTAAGAGCAAGATATATTACCAATTGGTGGCTATCGGTTCTTACCACAATTGAGAATAAACAACAATTTTTTTTATAAAATAGTTTAAAAATCAAATTTTTATTTTTGTCAGCTTTGAGAATCATTAAAGAATTGTAATATTAAAGATATCGATTTATCGTAGGACAATAGCCACAAGTTTATAATTTAACAATTTTCTTGCCATTTTGATTTCAAATATATACAAAATCGTAGCAATCAAATTTGTACCTTTGTATCAGGTTGACGTAAACAACATCGCTAATGATCATTTCTTGAGGAGAATTCTCTGGACAGATGAATGCACCTTCCGCAGTGATGGGCGCATAAACAGACATAATGAACATCATTATGCGGAGGAAAATCCTCATTGCCGAAAAGAAACACACATCCAGGGCTAATTCCATATTAATGTCTGGATGGGAATTTTAGATAATCAAGTTATCGGGCCGTATTTCTTTCCGGAAAATATTAACGTCACAGCAGAAGTTTATTCCGCTTTCCTGGAGAAAACACTACCTAATTTATTAGAAGATGTTCCATTGGCTGTATTACCAAATATTATCTTTCAACAAGATGGCCATCCTGCTCATACATCCCTTCTCGCTCGTAATATACTAAATCAAAGATTTCCTAACAGATGGATAGGCATCCATAGCACTCTGCATGAATGGCCCCCACGCTCTCTTGACCTAACACCTATGGATTTTTTTGTATGGGGTTACATACGAGATCAGGTTTATGAGACATTGCCACCTTGTAGAAACGAGTTATAAAAAAAATAGAAGCAGCCTGTCAAGAAATTACACCTGTAATGTTATCGAAAGTGCGAGAAAGTATAATGCGGAGAATCGCGTTATGTGCGAAAGAAAATGGAGGTTATTTTGAACACCTTCTATAATCTTCTGTAAAGATAAAATACAAATATGATGATTATATTAATGTTATATCAATAAAGTTATTATATAAATACTAATAAAGTTATTGACTATCTCTAATATTAATAATATCGAAATTTTTTTAATATTAATAAAGTTATCGAGTTATCTTATCATACTTAATATATTTATCAAGTATAGATAGCGGGCTAAATAAAAGCAAGGCGCGGTTGGTGGTGTGCGAATATTATAATAATTAATTTTAGCACATAATTTTTCCAACACAAATTCATTGGAGTAGTAAAATCCCTTCCCTCGCCCCGTTTAATTTAACTTTCAGATGCTGTATAACTGGCTATATTTAAACAAAATTTTGTTGGAAAAATTATATGTTAAAATTAATTATTATAATATTCGCGCACCACCAACCGCGCCTGGCTTTTATTTAGCCCGCTATCTATACTTGGTTATTCCATAAGAAGCCTACACTTCAAATCTTAATATTTATATTACTGATTACTGATGATTTGTTTAATCTCTGCGCTTTCGACAAATTTCCATCAAAATACGAGACATTCACTTAAATTATGCAAAACATTCAATTTTAATAGACTTCAACATTGATCGGTTAAAACAGAAGCCAAAGTGACAAGGTATGAAAATTACATTTATAAACATTTTATAAAGTAAACGTGACAAACGAGGGATGCCTTATTTTTCTCTTACGAAGAAAGCTGGAAAAACGATTATCAGCGGATCTTATGTCTAACAACATTTATTTCAGAATATTAATATTTCATCATTAACATTAATAATTAATTCAATATACTGATGCTAATAAGCATCTTTATGTAAATAATGCTACTGAATCTCATATAAATCTACAAGGAATTTATTACTGAAAAGTATTCATTAAATATTATGATAACACAGGCCGACAAAATTTTGCGAAACTCCAAAACCTGAGACCAGACTATACTTTCCCAAAGGTTTTCGGTCTGCTAAATCCGAATCCGCCAGCGGAATTGCTCCATCACATCAGGTTTTCGAGATATCCTAACCTGAAAGTGCAAAAAACACAGTTTTTCGCTATATTCGGGGTTATATTAAACCGCGAATTAATTTTTTTCCACAAAACTCGTTACGGCATCTGAAAGTACTACTCTTTGCCTTCAAAATGCTTTTTGAATTTTTCAGATATGTTATTTCTTCTCGGAGATATCGTCCGTTGAAATTTTTTAGTTTGGCGTTTTCGTTACAACCTCCCTAACCTCGAAAAAAAGTCTAAGATTTTCGAATTCGCCTTTTTTTTTATCAATTAGGCAGACCACAGTTATGTATTCTTATGTTTTTGGAGTAGCTGAATTTGAAATTGCAGTCTGCTTACCCCATCGAGTCTCCCCCCCCCCCCATAGCTATGACTCGATGGGGTAAGCAGACTGCAATTTCAAATTCAGCTACTCCAAAAACATAAGAATACATAACTGTGGTCTGCCTGATTGACCAAAAAAAAGGCAAATTCGAAAATCTTAGACTTTTTTCGAGGTTATGGAGGTTGTAACGAAAACGCCAAACTAAAAAATTTCATCAGACGATATCTCCGAGAAGAAATAAGATATCTGAAAAATTCAAAAAGCATTTTGAAGGCGAAGAGTAGTACTTTCAGATGCCGTAACGAGTTTTGTGGAGAAAAATTAATTCGCGGTTTAATATAACCCCGAATATAGCGAAAAACTGTGTTTTTTGCACTTTCAGGTTAGGATATCTCGAAAACCTGATGTGATGGAGCAATTCCGCTGGCGGATTCGGATTCAGCGGGCCGAAAACCTTTGGGAAAGTATAGTCTGGTCTCAGGTTTTTAAAAATGTCGGCCTGTGTAATTTGCCTTATATAAACTATTTATTAGCATCATATTTAAAATGTGTATTTTATACTAATAAACCTCTTGTTTATGAGATTAAGATTAAGATTTTTAAGATGCAGCAGCATCATTTATATAAAGAATTATATTACGAATGTTTATAGAATTATATGTTTTATTTAACCCTTAAATGCCACCCTGGGGTCCAGCGGACCCCAACCCTTTAGATCGATATATTTTCAAATGTTCCCCCCAAAAATGGAGCTCATGCTCCCATTGATGAAAGTTGAGTGATTGACCTACCCGCTTGTACACTTAGCAGTACTCAGTTTACTTAATTTTTTATACTATGTTGAAATTGAAATTTTAACAATATAAGCATTTTGTTCTCTTTTCTAAGCCTTGAACAACATTGAAAATAATTTTCATAACTAAATATAAAAAAATCAATGAGTAAGGAGACATTTTTCATGCTGGGGTCTTTTAGACCCCATGTATCATTTACGAGATTCTTGAGAGGTGGGGCATTCAAGGGTTAATTATCAATTTAATGATAAATTATTAATGTAACAAAATAAATATTGTAAGATTTGTTAATGGTGATTTATGCCATTATTTAAACTTACATTGAATGAAATTTATTAGTCGACTTATAATTTAAATTTGCACACATATGCTAATTGCTGACTTTTGTCCTGTGCATAAACATTGTGTGCAAAAAATAATTTAAGTAATAAAATTATAATATATAATGATTATGATGGACTATGGTACGAGCTTTTTTCGTAAAAGAGAAGATGTCTTTCGTTTTCTTAATAAAATTTATTTCATAACCTGTATTGTCATCTCGACTTCTGTTTTAACGTTACTGCTACGGAAATCCGTCACAATTGTATTGCAACTTCGGGCGCTACAAAGTTCATTTTATTGTAAAAAAGATATGCGAGTGATTATAGGTGATGCACCGAAGTCAACGCAATTGTGAACGACCATGCACGCCTGCTCGAATGGGCAACCCGTCATACTGATGTGTATGTTGCGGAAGCACACTGTACATATGTATATTTACATTTATAAATATTTATTTAATTATATTTACAATTTTTATATTTATAACTTTTAAATATACATATGGAGAGGTAAAAACCAGAGTAATGTAAGTCAAATTTTTTTAAATATTTTCTCGTGTGCATAGATGCAATTTATATATTGTACAGATTGCATCTATGCACACGAGAAAATATTTAAAAAAATTTGACTTACACCACTCTGGTTTTTACCCCTCCATATGTATATATATACATATATGTATATGTATATGTTAAACAACCGCCCGTTGTCAAGGGGACGCTTCGCGACTTGACGGGAAGACTGCTCGCTGCACGCTTCAGCTCGGAGATACAAAAAACGTACCGGGCGGCACGCACGCAACAATATATGGGTGTTTCTACGTAAATAGCGTTTTTTCAGATTGCAAATATCTCAATTTCAAACATACCTAAAAAAAATTTTTTTTCCTGTTTTTGAGTGAATATAGAAGCAGAAACATACCCTGAAAGCCAGCGTACTACAACATCAAAAACCTGAAAGTAATGGCTTATTCATCAGTGATCTGGTAAAGTGCGGTAATGAGTCGACTTTGCATGTCTAGTAAAATATTGAATTACCTCAACAATGAGTGATTTTGAGAGGAAATGTCAAAAAAATTCCGTTTTTGGGGCCCTTGGGGCCAAAAAAATATTTTACCGTATTTGATTTTATTTCGCCGTATTTTACCGTATTTGATTTTATTTCGCCGTATTTTACCGTGTTTGATTTTATTTCAACGTTTTTTACCGTGTTTGATTTTATTTCAACGTCAAACCCATGAATGGCCAGGTGAATGACATGCCAGTAGACTGACATTTCATGGTTGAATTAATCTCACTTTCTCCTGAATTGACGTAAACCAATTTCCATTAAAAATCAAGTTTAGCCTACCGAATATCATCAGAATTTTACCACTAGAAGGAAAAATTTACTGCGATATAATAAAAAAAGATGTGCCAGGCAAATGACGCGTAATTTTATGACATACCTTTTCTCAAGTGAAATACACGATTACGATTGTATCACGCTCAAAACAACCAACCACCAACAATGTAAACAACACACCTGATGTCCAATTCTTGAAATCTCCACACCAGACTCCCATTGAATCGATGCAACATGGCGGAACCGCGGTAAAATTCAAAATGTGCAATTTTACTCCATATGTTCGGACCAAGTTTGAAGCCGGTTTTTTCGGTTCCAAAGGGAGATTTATGTTTAATAATGATGTTAAAATCTTAGTTCTATATTATGATTGAATGAACATGGGGAATTTTCAATTGAGTTTGCAATTGGAGGGAGTAAGTGTAACTGGAATAGAGAATTTTCGACAATGGACAGGCCAGGTAACTGACATTTTTAGGAGTTTCTGCATGTTTCCATTGGATAAGCCACTCCCCAATTAACAGATTATTGTGCGATACTTCAAATACGATGCAGTAGTGAACTTTCACAACGCTTGCTTACCCTCCTCTCAATCATGAACATATAACAAGCTTGGACAGTAAAAAACGCTATTTACGTAGAAACACCCATATATGTATACAACAAAGTTATTTATACATATATATATGTGTCTTCCCGTCAAGGCGCGAAGCGTCCCCTTGACAACGGGCGGTTGTTTAACAACGGAGCCTTTTTGAGAATTATCTCGGCTTTTAAACTGTACGGACGTGTATTTCTGGTGTTCCTTCTAATTAAAGAAATTCATTCGTTTAATTACGTGTCGTTATTTCCGAGAGTGCGCGAGTGTGAGTGGGTGCGTGAGTGATATCCGAGGAGTCACGGGCCCAACGTCGGCCCGAGCGCAACATTTTGGGGGCTCGTCCGGGATCGAAAGAGACGAGCTGCGCTAATTAAGACGAGATGGCTTCGACCGCTCCCACAAGGAAACGGCTCAGGGTAGCGACTCCACAGTCGGACGCTCCGGAGATGACGGCGGAAGTGGTGACACTGCAGGCGGTGATGCAGGAGATCCGCGAGATGCGCGCGGAGCGCATGCAGAGAAAAGCCGAGTTCGCGGCGATAATACAGCAGCGCGACGACGAGCTTCGACATATTCAGGAGAGGATTTCACAGCTAAGTCCCTCCAATAATTTTCCTTCAAGCGAAAACACAAGCGGCGCGGTGCGAGTGACGGACGCGGGTGTAGACGCGTCCGGAAACAGAATTTCTCGCGGGATTAAGTTAAAGCCCGATACGTACGACGACGGGACGGTGCCGTTACACGAGTTTCTTTCACAATTCTCGCTAATTGCCGTTGCGAATAAATGGAGTGAGACGGAAAAAGCGGTTGTTTTGGCGTCATGCTTACGGGGGAAAGCGCGTTCTTTACTTGATACGTACGCCGATAGGATCGAGTCCCTCTCTTACGCGGAGTTAAAGGCGAAGTTAGAGCTGCGTTTCGAGGAAAGCGAACTCGCTCAGAATTATTATCTTCAATTCACTAACCGGAAACAGCACCCGGGCGAAGATTTCGCAGCGTTGGGCGCGGATTTAGAGAGCCTATCGCAGAAGGCGTACCCTGAATGCTCTCACGAAGTTCGCGATAAAATTGCGAGCTCTCAGTTCGTCGCCGCGTTGTCCGACGGCTTTGTGAAGCGCACCCTTCAAGTTGAGGGAGTAACGTCGCTTAAAATAGCGATTGAGCGTTCGAAGACGCTCAGATTTATAAATCAGAATTGTTTTTCGGGAAAAAGAGACGCTACGCCGAGAGATTCTTGTTCCGGCCAGAAAGAAGTTCCGGAAACAAAGAAACCTTTGAAGGGACAAAAGGGAAATGAGCGCCGGAAAACAAAGGAGTGTTGGGGATGTGGGGCAATCGGGCATTTCCGTTCAGAGTGTCCCGCGCAGAAGCAGGAAAACTAACTTCTGTCGAGTTGATCGGGGCTGTCTCGACAGGCGAAGCCCGGACCCCGGTTTATGCGCGCGGCAGAGCTAATGTTGTGCGCCGTCTCGGAGGCGTGGGCGCAGACCCGCGCAAATGTTGTTGTGTTAATGGATTTTTAAATAATAAATCTTGTATTTTTAGAATAGATACGGGCTCGGATGTGTCGGTTTTAAATGCGAGATTGGCGGATAATTTGAAGCAGGTTCCACTTGATTTCTGTAATCTCAGATATCCTACCGGTGAGAGAGTGCCGGTAATTTCTCGCGTATTAGTCACGATTTCTTTGGGCAAATTTAATTTTGAGATGCCCTTTTATGTGGCGGACATTAACGACAAATGTATTCTCGGTATTGATTTTCTTGAGAAAGCGGAAATTTTGGATAAATTTCTTGAGAACACTCTCGGTTTGACGAAGAGTGTGGAGGTTAAGCACAGACTAATTTGTTCTCGAATAGAGGACTGTCCTGCTCTTCTTCCGATATTTGAACAAGGATCCTCACATTTAGATCCTTTACAAAAACTCGTCTTTTCTGATTTCTTGAAAGAATTTGTCATGTCTTCTCTGAAAATATTATTGCCGGGAATTGTGATGTATTATGTCATACCATAGAATTGTGTGATTCTCGCCCTATTAAGCAGGTACCTCGCCGAATTCCCCTTCATCTACAAACGGAAGTAAATAAAATTTTGGAAGAGATGAAAGCCCAAAAAGTAATTGAGGAATCAAGCAGCCCTTGGGTTTCTCCAGTTGTGCTAGTTAAAAAGAAGGATGGCTCTATACGGTTTTGTGTGGATTATCGAGGAGTAAATGCCGTAACAAAGAAAGATTCCTTCCCTCTTCCAAGGATTGACAATATTTTAGATTGTTTAGCGGAGAATTCGTGGTTTTGTACTCTTGATTTAAAGAGTGGATATTGGCAGGTAAGATTAGATCCTAAGGATCGTGAAAAGACTGCTTTTTCTTGCGGAAACGGTTTGTGGCAATTTACGGTTATGCCTTTCGGTCTTTGCAACGCCCCTGCTACTTTTGAATGTCTTATGGAAAAAGTTTTGAAAGGATTAATTTCTAAGATTTGTTTTGTGTATCTAGATGATGTCATTGTTTTTGGAAAAAATTTTGAAGAAATGATGTGTAATTTAAAGGAAGTTTTTCTTCGCTTACAAAACGCTAATTTAAAGGTCAATCCTAAGAAGTGTGTATTTCTAAAAAGAGAAGTAAAGTACCTTGGACATGTTATATCTGCAAAGGGTGTTGCAACAGACCCAGATAAAATTTCTTCTGTTAAACATTGGCCGCTTCCGAAAACACGGAAGCATGTGCGAAGTTTTCTTGGTTTTCGCTCGTATTATAGGAGATTTGTCAAAGGTTTTTCTATTTTGGCTAAACCTTTGTACAAATTGACGGAAGAAAATAATAAATTTGTCTGGTCTTCCGAATGCCAAGAGGCATTTGAGAATTTAAAACATGTTTTGACTTCTTCTCCTATTTTAGCTTTTCCTTCAGAAGAAGGACAATTTATTTTGGATACCGATGCTTCGAATCATGGTATCGAGGCGGTACTTTCTCAGCTTCAGGGAGAAGAAGAAAAGGTGATCGCTTATTTTAGCCGAGTGTTAAGTAAATCCGAACGAAATTATTGCGTCACCCGACGTGAGTTATTGGCAGTGATAGACTCGGTGAAATCGTTTCATCACTATTTATATGGAAGGAAGTTCCTAGTGAGAACGGATCATGTTTCTTTGCGATGGTTGATGTCTTTCCGGAATCTGGAAGGGCAATTGGCCAGATGGTTAGAGCGTCTGCAGCAGTACGATTTTGACGTCTGTTATTGGAGCGGAAAAGCTCATGGTAATGCGGATGGATTGTCTAGAGTCTAGACGTCCGTGTTTGGAGACGTCCTGTCGTTACTGTGCAAAGATAGAGCTCAACGAGGAATCGAAAGAAGAAACTTGTGGACGTATAGTCTTCGCTGAGGAGAATTTTCGGGAATGGCGTTCCGCTCAGCTTCAGGATCCGGTTATTTCAAAAATTATTCAAGCCAAAGAGACTGGAAGACGACCTAATTGGCAGGAGGTTTCTCCTGGAGAGCCTTCTCTAAAAATCTATTGGACTCATTGGGAGATGTTGACAATAGTTGATGGCGTTTTGTATAAGAAATGGCTCTTCCCAAATTTGCGGAAGAACATTCTTCAGATTGTCGCGCCTCAATAAAGGATTCAAGAAATTCTGAACGAGGCCCATAATTCACCTTCTGGGGGACATTTTGGCATAAATAAAACGTTACAGAAGATTCGAAAACGTTTTTATTGGGCCACTTGTAAGAAGGCTGTAGAAAGATGGTGCGCTACCTGCAAGATTTGCGTCGCTAGAAAGGGTCCCATTGGTAAGGGAAAATCTTCCTTACAAATCTACAATGTAGGAGCTCCTTTCGAAAGGATACAAGTGGATATTTTAGGTCCCTTGCCTACTTCTTCGGACGGAAATAGATATCTGCTGGTGGTAGTCGACAGCTTTACTAGATGGCCAGAGGCTATGCCTCTTAAAAATAAAAGAGCCAGTACAGTGGCAAGATCCCTGGTAGATCAGGTATTTTCTTGACATGGAGTTTCTTTGGAATTGCATAAGGACCAAGGAAGGAACTTTGAGTCTCGGCTTTTCCAAGAAATGACTTCTCTGATGGGAATTAGGAAAACTCGTACGACCCCTTTTCACCCACAATCAGACGGGCAGGTCGAGCGTCAGCACCGTACTATTTAGATTATTTGGCAAAGTATATTTGTGGAAGTCAAAAGAATTGGGATCGGTGGATTCCTTTGTATTTTTTAGCTTTTTGTTCTTCAAAACACGAAACCACTGGAGTAACTCCGGCGGAGATGTATCTAGGACAGGATCTGCGTTTACCTTTAGATCTTAGAGGAAGCCCACCCTCGTTAACAAAGGAGGAAGATGGAGAGGTGGAATATATATCCAATTTAAGGAACAGATTGGATCTCATCCATCAGTTTGCTAGACATCATCTTCAAATTAGATTCAAAAACGTTAAATCCTGGTATGATCGACGTTCTAGACGAGTGCTTTTCGAACCGGGACAGAAAGTCTGGTTCTATAATCCTCAACGAATTACGGGAAGGGCCCCGAAATTGCAGAGTCCTTGGGTAGGACCATGGACGGTAATAAAAAGACTTAGTGATGTTGTGTATTGTATCCAGGAGTCTCCTCGTCGTAAAATAAAATTGTCCATGCAGATCGCTTGGCTCCTTTTCAGGAAAGAGAATAATTTTCCGATTTCGTATTAGAGTGATAGTTCGATCCGACATGAGTCTGAGCCCGTACTTTAATTATTATTATAGGAAGTTACTAATTAGTTTTTGTTCGATTTTTCTGCGTTTTAAAATGTTTTGTTACAGATATTAACATCAAACGGATAAGGCATGGCGGCAGGGGAATTACATTTTTCTCCTGGAAAACCTTTCTGGACTGCCTCTCTCACAATTTTTGACCGTGGTTTTCCCGTGAGACTGAGGGCGAATGCCGAGGTAGGGGACAGAGTGCTCTCAGAGCGATAGGTCCACGGAAGATTTCCCCCTCTGATCCCGAAGAAAGAAGACCCAAGCGCGCAAAGCTCAAGAGGGAAGAGGAGCACCGGTGGCGGAAGGCAGGAATCAAGCAAGGTCTTCGTCATGGAGCCTGGCCAGCTCTATGAGGAGAAGAAGCTTGAAAAGGACCTGTTGTGGAGGCTGGGAAGGACGGAGCCCGGTAACTCGTTGCAGCAGCACGAGGAGGGTAGGAAACCGTCCAGAAGAGCGGCCTCCAAAGGAATTTGCAGCAAGCTGCCTCGCTGATTGTCGGGACGACAATCTGAAGAAGGGGGGCAGTGTTGCGTGCGTGTCGCCCGGTACGCTTTTCGTATCTTTGAACTGAAGCGTGCAGCGAGCAGTCTTCCCGTCAAGTCGCGAAGCGTCCCCTTGACAACGGGCGGTCGTTTAACAACGGAGCCTTTTTGAGAATTATCTCGGCTTTTAAACTGTACGGACGTGTATTTCTGGTGTTCCTTCTAATTAAAGAGATTCGTTCGTTTAATTACGTGTCGTTATTTCCGAGAGTGCGCGAGTGTGAGTGGGTGCGTGAGTGATATCCGAGGAGTCACGGGCCCAACGTCGGCCCGAGCGCAACAATATATATATATATATATATATATATATATATATATATATATATGTAATTCTATAAAATTGTCTTATATAGAAAAAATATGCCTTCTTATGTTAATAAAATATTTATTTATTAATTAATAAAAAATAGAATTACACGTGTGATAATTTTAAAAAATTATTGTTTACGTATCTTGAAAAGCTTTTATAGAAATTAATAAATATAATAAAAAATGCGTATTTGAAAAAACTAAATTGATATAATAAATTATTATTATCAACATAGTTCTTTAAATATGCATTTTTTACAATATCTACTTATTAAATACAATATAAGATATTATTTGAGGCTTAGAATATAATACGTAATAAAAACTATTAAAAGTTAATACAAAATACAAAATACATATATATGGGCCCCAAATAGCACCCAGCAGTTGTATCTATACACAGGTCTGCCGTCATTGCGTATGTGTCAGTAAAGGCCTGTTTGTGAAGACTAGTGCCACTGCGCATGCGTCAGATGTCCCACGATCTGGGATCACTGGCGCCGAGTCGGAGATGTTCGCGATCCATTCCACGCCTCTGGAACCGCGAAAATTATCGCCGTACGAGCGGATGGGGAAGGAGGAGGTTTTCGAGAACGACGCGTCGCCGTTGCCCTCCCTCGAAACGTCCGTGAGGGACGTTCTACGAACGCCGCAAGGTCACGAGGAACTGCACAGTCAATTGGGACCGTTGGGACGAAGATACGTGGGCGCTCTTCTAAGCGGGGACGCGAAAAACGAAATCGATCACGTTTACGGCATGTACGTCGGGTTTAACGGCACGATGCTCGGCGACAAACGGTTCGACGTGAACGCGGACGATTCCGTGATCGTGGACGGAGTGAGATACGCGGGCACGCCCGGCTTGTACGAATTAATCTTCAAGAAGATTCCCGATGACGCAATTTACACCGAGAACGACGTGCAAAAGTACAGAAATATACTGTTGGCGACAAACGCTTACAGACGCGGTCACGGTGCTCTTAAACCCGTCATGGGTAACAAGGGACATAAATACAGGCATATCATCGCTCCGTTGATATCGCGCGATAGGATCGGTAGTAATAGAAAGGGCGCTGGCGTGACCAGATTACTGTCGATCATGAGATTGAACGACAATACAATAGATTACGTTTATTGGGACGACCCTAACGAATTGGTGGATCGTCTTCGATTGCTCGAAGCCTCTCGTCGAGCGGGCAACGACGCGCACGGTAACGAGATTCAGTCGATAATCGAGGAGCTTTGCGAGGTCAGATTGATTATAAATTGAACCGTCGCGTCGACCGCGATGGCAGTGCGATTCTCGACGAGATCGGCGCAATGTCGGTGAACAAATTCGGAATGTCTCTGAGGAAACGCGGCGACGGCGGTGGATTCGCAACGGAAAGATCGCGATTCTCGATCGACTCCCTGCAAAACTACGTGCGAGACAGCGTGCTCTGCTTGAACGAGGATTCCTACGACGCGAGGGAGCGCAAGCTACGACGTCTAGCCGCGCCGGAGATCGACAGCGACGCGACGAACAAGAGTTACGTCAAACGCGCGCTTTGAGAATCGGGAAAAGAGATCGAGTCGTTTTACGAAAAAACAGATAAATCATTGTCGACGGTGAAAAGCGAGGTGGATCGGATAAACGGCGACGTGAACGGACTCAGAACCGCGTTGAGCGAATACAAGAAGATTGAAAAGACGCGGGAAAAACAGATTCAGAACCTGGAAAAATTCAGATCCACGCATACGAAGCAGATACTCGACGCGCGGAAGGCCATCGGAGAGACGACGGACAAGACGGATTCGTTGAGAAACGACGTAGATCAGATAAACAGCGTCATGAGCGGACTCAGAGTCGCGATAAACGATTTTCTGGCAAAATTCCATGGGATTGAAAGAGTGATGGTGACGAAGGAATCGCTCGAGAGAGAGATAGCGATAGTGAAAGCGGACATTCGCGGCAACAGGGGGGAGCGTGCGCGTCAATAAGGAGGAAGAGGCGAACGTACAGAAGGTGAGCCGTCTTTTTTTACACAATCGCGCATAATCACGCGCACAGTCGAGAGAGAAAGACACGCGCGCAACGATGAGTACCGAAAAGCGGAGACTCGTGGAGGAGCTGCACGCACCGGCGCGTAGAAACTTCCCGCGGCGTCGCGTCGTGGTGCGCGGTTACGACGATCTGTGGCAGGCCGACGTAGTCGAGATGCGTCCCTACGCGTGACACAACAAGGGTTACTACTACATACTAACGGTTATCGACGTGTTGAGCAAGTACGCGTGGGCGTTACTGCTCAAAAGCAAAAGCGGAAGCGAGGTAGCCGCGGCCCTGTCGAGGATATTTCGCGAGGACGCGCGATATCCGAGGAATCTGCAAACGGACAAGGGAAAGGAGTTCTACAACGCTAACGTGCGAGAGATTATGAGAAAACGTGACATAAATCACTACTCGACGTACTCGGTGATGACGGTGTCGGTGGTGGAGAGATTCAATCGCACGCTAAAGAACGACATGTGGAAACTCTTCACGCTCAACGGATCGTACGCGTGGGTCGACGCGCTGCCGCGTTTGCTGTCGAATTAGAGCCTGTTCACACGAGGCGGTTTTGACGCGCGGTTGCCGCGCGATTTCTGCCGCGCGTTAACGTTCGCACAAGCCGCGCGTGGCCGCGAGCCTACGCGCGTACGCGGAACTACATACGAGCGACACGAGTGACGAGCGACGACAAGACAACTGACAACGCGTGCGATAAGTTTGGTTAGGTTAATAACCTACACAACCTTGCTGTGTTTAGTTTCGGACAGATCAAATGATGGAGACCAAACGGCTTGATACCGAGCTATTTATTGACAAAATTGAGAAAAGACCGGCCATATGGAATATGGAGTGTCCAGATTATAGAGATTGAATAAAAAAGAAAAAATCTTGGGAAGAAATTGTTGAAATATTTATTACTGCTGAAAACACCGAGGAACAAAAGAAATTGTTAGGTAAGTTGTTTATAACTTATTTATTTCTTATAATGTACATATATCAATTCATATCATACTATCTTGCCATTCCAATTTACCTTCGTTGACAAAGTAATGTGCATATTTATCTCTCACAATTCTAGCAGATAAACTTTCTTGCGGTGTATTTTCTTGACTAAAGTTTATGAACGATGTTTCATTAGATAAATCTTCATGTCTATAACCGTCTCTGATTCTGACATAATTGTGTAGAACACAACATGCACGTATAATACTTTCTGCAAAGTCTATATTTACATTAATGGGTTTATGAAAAATTTGCCACTTATTTGCCAGAATTCCAAAGCTACATTCAATGTACCGACGCGCTCTTGATAATCGATAGTTGAAAATTTTTTGCTCATAACTTTGAAATTTTCCACTGTAAGGGCGCATGACATTTTCTGAAATTCCAAATGCTTCATCTCCAACAAGTACGTATGGCAAAGGTATTCTGTCAACATTGGATATAGCTTTCGGATTAGGGATATCTAATGTACGTTGCACAAGCTTTTTGTATAAAGATGAATTTTGGAATATTGCTGAATCGCTACTTTTTCCGTATGCCCCAATGTCCACATAAATAAAACAATAATTAGCATCACATACAGCTAATAGGACGGTAGAAAAGAAGTTCTTATAATTATAATATAAAGAACCTGTATTATTAGGTTTTACTAATCTAATGTGCTTCCCGTCAATAGCACCTATGCAATGTGGAAAATTAGCATATTTTTCAAAACCTTTTGCAACTTCTTCCCATTTCTCTCTTGTCATTTGTGGCATACATACAGGTTTTAACTTTTCCCAAAACTGCACACACTGTTTTAACTATAATCGTGATAGTAGACTTGCCCAATCGATACTGGTAATGCAATTCAGCAAAAGAGCAACTGGAAGCTAAATATCTGTAAGAAAATAAATAATTTAAAAGTTTTAGCAAAAAAAGAATTTAGTACATAATTACGTAACTTTGAATATAATTGAAGCTAAAAGTTAATTCCTCCCTAACACATTATTTCTTTCCATTACATCTATAAAATGATTGATAGAAAGTTGCATTTGCAATTAATTTCACAGCTTGTGATATATCTATAACGTTTATAGATACTTTTTTAAAGACTAATATATATTTACACTAATTATATATTTTCAGGTGTAAAATTGCAGAATAAATGGAAAAATTTAAGGGATGGTTACTCAAAGGAATTAAAGAAGCTGAAAAATCGTCCATCGGGCTCAGGAGCGAAAAAACAGATTGCAAACACCTATCACACAAGATTGCAATTTTTGGAAACATCTGTCGGCCACAAAGAAACAACAAGCAATTTTGTCAGTGATGAAACTGAAACAATGTTACAGGAAAATGAAGATGATCCGAGTTGCCATAAAGAAACTGATCGTTCTCTGAAGACCAAGAAAATGAAATTAAATGCAACTGAAAAACATTTTTCAGACATTTTACAAAAGAGTTTGTTATCTAGGCAAAAACAAGAAGAATCTTATGAAGATGAAGATAAACTGTTCTGTTTATCATTACACAAAGAACTGAAGAAAATACCTGGAGAACATCGACTAATGATAAAAATTAGCGTTATGGAGACTATCCAACGAGCACAAAATTTATATTTACCTAAACCGTCATTTACAGTTCAGTCGCAAATGCAACCTTTATACCCATCCAGTTATCCATATCCAAATATTCATTACAATGTAGGTAACACGATTGCTCCACTAAATAAAGTTCCACCTTCATTGGCAACACCTCCACAGCCAACACCTCCACCGCCGCCAATCTCGCCAGACAATATGACAAGTCCATTGCATCAAATTGTATCATCACCAACATCGCCTGCTTCATCGATAGATTGTACAACATTCCTTTCAGCAGTTGCCGGCTCCAGCTCACAATCAGAATTTATCGACCTCTTTTAATAATTTTCTTACCAAAAAGAACTTATCGATCTCTTTTAATAATTTTCTTACTAAAATACTTTATTTTTATTGACATTATATCTAATATTAATTTTTATGAATATGTCAAAAAAAGAAAATTTATTGCAAATATCACTAGAAAATTTATTGCAAATTTAAGTTTTTATGGATAATTTTAAACACTTAGCGGAAAAAGATTAAGTGTTAGTAGTAGGAAAGAATTAATTTTTAATTTTATATTCCAAGCTACATAATGTATATTTTATATGTAAAATGTACTTTAAATATTTTAGTTTTTACTTTATTTTGAGAATAAATATGTTAACATGTATAAAACATTTATAAAATAAACTTACCTTAATGTAACTACGAGTTTTTCTTCTGGTGAAATATTATCTCTCATCATGTTCTCAGTTGATGATATATCGTCTTTAATTAATTGTAGCAAATCGTCAAAAGATTTGATAGACATTCTAAAATAGTTGAAGAATTTTGGTTCAAATTCTCTCAGTTTTGGATATAGAGTTATAAAGCTGCCGTGTGTAAGTTTATCCCTTAAAATAGGATGTACCCAGTATCGTCTTTGCTTTTGTTTACGCCGTTTGTGACGACAATATAGAAGCCAAAGACATATTACTTCTTCCACTTCCATGGTGAATAAATAAGATCTAACGCGGCGCAAAACGCGGAAGATTTAAAGCGCTGCAAAGTATATTTTATAGCGTTTTTTCTTGGCTGCACTACCGCCCACTAGTGTTGCACTAGTGGGCGATAGTGCAGCCAAGAAAAAACGCTATTAGACGCTCGTCGTCGCGCGTACGCTGTTTCGTGTACGCGCGTATGCGCGCGTTGTCGCACCTCGCCTCGCGATAACGCGCGGCCACGCGCGGCGGCGCAGCCGCGCGTCAAAACCGCCTCGTGTGAACAGGCTCTTACAACCACCGCAAGCATCGAACGATCGGAATGCGACCGGCGGACGTGACGCCCGCTGTTGCCAAGAGACTCCTGTCCACGGTGTACAGTCGCGCGAAGATCGCCGCTCCGGGTAGATTCAGGATGAACGATCCGGTGCGCGTGAGCAAATTCAAAACGCTGTTCGAAAAGGGCTACACCCCCAACTGGACTACCGAGATCTTCCGTGTCGCTAAGATACAACGGACCAATCCTGTGACGTATCTGTTGAAAGACTACCGCGGGAAACCGATAGCCGGAGGATTTTACGAACACGAGTTGCTGCGAGTTTCCAACCCCGACGTTTATCTCGTGGAGAAAGTGTTGCGCAGGCGAGGCGATGACGTATACGTGAAGTTGTTGGAAATGAACAGTTCGCATAACTCATGGATAAATAAAACAGCTGTGTTGTAATTAACAAAAAAAAATTAATGTATTTTTTCCCTACATATTACAGGTTTTTTTGTTCGCCTTAATGTAAGCTTAAAATATATATATGTGTTTCTTAATAGTGATAGCGATATTTATTATTATTTTTTTTATTTTTTTTTAATGTATAGGTTTGAAAAAGAAACTATCTGGAAACTTCAGCTCTCTACGCACAGAAAAAAAAGGCTCTAGAGTGATTTTTTTCTATGTAAAATCAACGTTTTCTCACCACTGAAAAAAATCATCGACCATCGTGGGTAGTACTAGACAGTTTAAACATTTCTGCCTTCCAACGATAGCGCGTATAAATCTAACCCATAAAACGCATTGTGTACTTTATTGCTAAAAAAGAAAAAAGTTTCTCTTCACGACGATATCCTGTAATGCCCCTACGGTAGAGTGTCGTACGAGTCGGAAACGACGTATCGCTTTTCGTCGTACGGGCTGAGAGCGAGCTTCAACTCGGACACGGTGTACACCTCGTGTAACGCCATCGCGTCGTTCAGGCAATGCATGTAATCGTTGAACGTTATCGTTCTCGCAACCACGTTTCTCTTGACGCTCTTTATTTTCTTCGTGTCGCTCTTTCCCTCGACCTTCAAGGCATACATCTTCGCCCTCAGTCCAACGATTCCGTCATGACGGCGCCGCGCCGTCGTTCTCGTCCTTTATCAAACCGGGTACCTTCTTGTTGACGCGCGGCATGCGGTACGCGTTGTTCTCGGGGTAGCCGCTCGTGTCGAATCTCGCGTTTTATATCCTCATACGCGTCGTCGCACTCGAGAAAATGGTAAATATGGATATTAGGTCAAACCTCACCGATGACCTTGACCTTGACATATGTTGTCAAGGTCACCCTCCTGAGTGACCTTCAGAAGGTTTTAGCTGGCGGTCATTGTTTATTAAAAAGTTATAAACAAAAAAAGTTTGAAAAATATAGCAGTTATTTTGAGTACTAATAGACATAAATGATTGATATTTATGTGGAAATAGTACATGCATGAACGAAGAAAAGTTTTTCCTCCATATTACAGTTTTTTGTGTGCAAAAAGCAGCAAATCGTTGTTTTCGGCTTCACCATCCACGAGTCCACGCGTTTTCGGGTTTATAACTTTCCACGCGTGAAAAGCCCACGCATGTACTTTGAAGGCACACTATGTGTCTAGTTTAACAATAGTGGAGCCCCCCGCAGGGGGGCGGAACCTACTGCCTCCACGCATACACTTTTCACGCGAGACGAGTTGTCACATGGGTTCGTGGCGCGCTTTACAAGCTCGTTTAAGTAGAGGTGGTATTAAACAAGATAAGTTAGTCGATCATCTGTGTGAATATTTGTGGCGATATACAATAAAAAGAATTGGAGGAGACCCATTTTATGTATTACTAGATGACATAAAATATGTGTATTCAGGAAATTAATATACATTATGTATATACATAAACGAGCTTGTAACGCGCGCCACGAACCCATGTGGCACCTCGTTTCGCGTGGAAAGTGTATGCGTGAACTATTTCGATATATATATTAGTCATTTATGCCTTCCAATACTCAAAATAGCTGCTACATTTTCTAAACTTTTTTTGTTAATAACTTTTTAATAAACAATGACCGTCAGCTAAAACCTTCTGAAGGTCACTCAAGAGGGTGACCTTGACAATATATGTCAAGGTCAAGGTCATCGGTGAGGTTTGACCTAATATGCATATTTACTGAGAAAATATATGAGACTGTCGGTGTCAGTGTACATTATCTTACACCTTTCGCGACGCAGCGGCACCATGTAGTCGTAATGAAATCGTAGACGCGCGTCTTGGATATCTCGAGAATGCACATACCGACGTAGATGGGTTTGTTCAACCTCACCTCGAGCCTGCGCAATTCGACGGCCATCAGATCCTCCGCAAAGACGCTTCGACTATGAAAATTCGGTTTCGCGATCATCGCCTCCGCGCCGTATCTCCAACCCCAACACGTCACGAGACGCATGTCGACGTGATTTCGCACGTTTTCTATGGTCTTGCCGAATACCGCGTTGTTCATTAATTTGTACATTTCTTTCTCGAAATCGTTGCTAGTGCGAGTTCTTAATCCCGTATTGAGCTCTATGTATCCGCGAAGCCACGGAGATTGCGCAAATCGCAGCGCGCGATGAATCCTCGTGACGCGTAATCCGTGTCTCACGCATTGCTGTAGATTACGGTAGTGCAGCACGTATCGCGACTTATCGCGCAGAGTGGCGAGGAGTTTATCGCACCGTTTTTCGGGAGCCTTATCACGCGTAGGGCAGAACGGAAGGTCAGCGTGAGCGTCGTGGAGTTCACGGGTACGCAAGGTCGACCTCCAAGATGTAACCGATAGCGGAGTCCAATGTCACAGACATTACGTCAACTCCGTGAGTCGACTACGAGACTCTCCGCGTCGTCGACCCATTGAAACTCCGCGTGCGGCAACGGTTCGCACATCGCCCAGCCGTCCAGATTGTTCACGTCGAAATACATGAGATACGTCGACGGTCGCGAAGAGTCGCACGATCGCATGTATTTGTTGTTGGCGCGCGCATACCTGTTGGAGCATTGACTCAGACTGCCGCGGATACCGCGCTCCACGAACATTACCATGTCGATATCTGTAAGCAATTCGAATCGCATCTCCGTGTACTTCAGCATCGCGTCCCACGTGTATCCCGGTAGGGTGTAGTAATGCGCGGGATCCAGTCCGTAAGTGTCGATACAGGTGTCGCGAAAATTTTCGAAAACATCCGCCAGGAGAAGCATGTTTAAGATACAAATCGCTGTACTCGCCGAGATTTTCCACGCGAAAACAACGCCAGACGTTCCACGCGTGCTCGTAATCGCTATCGGTCACGGTCTCGCCGGTTAACGAACTATAAAAGGCCTCGCGCGGCGGTAATTCCGTCACCAGCAACTTATCGAAACCGTCAACGTACTCGTACGGAAATACGCCTTTACGCATGAGCAGGTCGAAATCGCTTTCGCTCAGTTCCGGAAATTCCGAACGCGTGATTCTCAGCTTGTTCCTATCGAGATACGACGCCAATTTCTCTAGACTGGCGCTGAGAAATTCGAACAAATCCACGAATCGCAACTTCACGCAGTTTCCGGGTTTATCGCCGCGCGACGTGCCACTAACATTCTTCGTGAACGATATGTACGTCTCTTTAGTAAGCGGCAATAAATAGATGCTACCCTCGAAGCTATTAGCTATATCCTTGATAATAAAATGAGCGTCGTATTTGGACAAATTGTGAAAGAACACAGGAATAACGTACGAGTCTCTGCAATTTAGATTGCAGCGCGGATGCGCGGGACCTCTGTAACGTTGTAACCGGACGCGGCTAAGTGACGGCTCAGAATCGCAAAATATGTTGATCTACTGTCCGGTCGCCACTCGGTTTAACCAATAATCTACCGAGAAGGTATGGTATGTATATCTCGTTAGAACGATAATTCAGGATTAACCATTTTTTATGTTTCAGGTTCCCGTCTTCGATGGATCGCCGCTGGACAACAATGGACCACCAACGATGTGACTCTGGATCGCCGATGGACAACGATGGATCACCAACGCTGGATATGGATCGCCGCTGGACCAGGACTCGCCGACTTCGAAGGATCAGGTAAGTATCAGGTAAGTATGCACTAATTTGAAATACTTTTGTTTCAGATAAATTAATGATTATTTATTCATTGATTAATTTACAAACACTTTTCTGTTTAAGAGTGGCCTTACAATCCCGATGACCAATACTGTTGGTTGAATTTACAAGATTTTATTCGCACGCTAAGTTATTACGCGCCGACTGTATCCGCGGCTAAGTGCCCGATTGTTCTCGGAGGGTATCTCGGATACGTGTTTACGCGTGTACCTCCGTCGAGCGACTGCCTCGAGTCCTCACTCGCGCTCGGCGTCGCCGGTTCGCTCTCGTGTTCCCCCACCACGGCTCGCGCTCGACTTTCTCCGACCCTGAGTCCGCATTCCTACGTGTTTGTGCTCGCGCTGGTCGTTTTTGCTCGCATTCCTTCTTGTTTACCTCGCTCGTGGAAATTTCCGCTCGCCGTTATCCGCTCGCTATTGAATATACATGAAATTTCGCACTCGGAATATTCTCGACGCTTTACATATTATAATTTTGAGCCGCTGTCGCACCGCGATACTTAAACTATTCTAATGTCGATGCTGGCTGTCTCCTGACTCTCGGTCGTTGCCTCCGGAATCGAAATTCGTTTATTTCTCGATGCGCCTTCGTATGCCGGTTTCCGTGGAAGCTCTCATGCGATATCCGTTCGCAAATTCCGCGCCCGATCCCCGGCCTCGGATTTTCCAGGCCCGGTGCCTGCCGTCGACGGGAAAGGTGTCAGGGTGTTCGTCGGACTCCCCAGAACATGAATCCGTCACTTCCTGGAGAAGTGGTCGGGATCGCGATTTCGCGAACCCGGGCTCGGACTTTGACGCCGACCCTATGGGAGGATTGTGGGGTCCCCCCTCGGTCGCCTCGTGGGGTTTCGCCTCGCGGAAGTCACCGGCTCGCGTTTTCGCGAGCCCCGGTGCTGGCGTTGACGCCGACCCGTGCGTCTCGTTAATTGGCGCCTCCTTGATGCGCCGGTATGCCTACTTCTCGCAGAAGTCGTCGGGTTCGCGATTATCGGACCTGGTGGCCCTATTCGTCCGCGGGTCGCCTAGAATGATTGTGCCGCGGTTCCTATCGCTCGAATCATTATTTCTCGGCCTCGATGCTTGGCTCGCGTTTTTGCGGACCGCTCTTTTATCGCGTACTCGTGGTCATGCAATCTCTCGTGTGGATCGTCGGATCACTCGTGTGATCTTTTATACGGTCAATCTGAAGTTACTCGCTTTCACGAAACTCAATCTCGTACGAATACGGCTCGCAACTTATCCTAATCTATCTATTTTCCCATATATTTTATTATATAATAATACCCATCACCAATTATCAATTTATATCTTTATTATGTAAACAAACAACTTAATCCTAGGTTTGACCGCGGTGTATTCATTCGCAATAAAATCGTTACAATCTACCGTGGCTTTATCTCGCGGTCGCTATTTCCGCCGGCCGGTCGTTACCTCCGGTCTCTTGTCCGGCGGCACTGCTCTCGGGTCTGCTACTCGGGCTGCCGGGACGCTCGTCCTCTGCTGACTTGGTCACGCCTGTCGCCTGCATTCGCTCTACCATGACCCGTGGGTCCACCGTGATCTGCACGGTTGGTCGTGTGGTCGGCTCCTGTGGCTGCGCGGAAGGGTACGGCTGCAACGTCCGGTCAAGTGACAGTGATCGCGCACGCGTCGACCCTCCTCCGATTCGAACGGTCTCTCGCATATGTGGCAGCTCGTCGCGCTCCAAAAATTTTTTGTCTCGTCTGGCGTGAGCTCCACCATGGTCACGTTCGTTGAAAGTATCGTCTTCGCGCGATGCGCGATAACGTTGAGCTCGTTGACGAACCACGACACGCAGTCCTCGCCGCGGGTCTAAATCTGTACGCGGGTGCGATCACGTCGTACGCGCTGCACAGATAGTATCCCACGCTGAACGCTCTGTGATGCTGATAGGCGTATCTCTTAACGTTATCCTTGTCTATCTTCTCTCTCTCCAACACGCATTCCAGATCGGCATATACCACGAAGGGAAGTTGCTCCTTCCTACTGTGATTGCGAAAAAAACAGCTACTTGTCGTCGTCGTTCGGGAGAACGATAGCGCAGTCGTTCATCTTTCCGCAATCGACGCTGTGAGCGGATAATTTCTCGCTCGAGTGAAAGTAGTGTAGGCATCTGGAAGAAAAAATATGTATGATTTTTTTTCATTCCACATACATCTGATTCGCACGACTCTTTTATATACCTACCGATCGCATATGTACTTCATGATCCTGCTCCTGTTCAACTGAGACCCCCACCAATCGCGGCAGATCCTTTAGCCACACGAAATGACAGACGTTCGAGTTGTTTCGCGAATCTAACAGACACAACAGATTAATGTGACTGTCCTTCTTATCGTCGTCTCCTTTTTTTCGTTACGTCCCTTCCCCCAAGGGGTGAAAACGTTGACAGACACGTTGTTGAGTCGTTCGAATCTCGAAATTTGCCTCAGAGTCACAGGAAACTCGATTCCGTCGAGATTCAATTTCGTCAAATATTGAGGGTACGCGTTACACCTATACGGGTTTCTTTGAACGGGATACAGAGCAGAGATTACCGCCCACGCGAAACACGCGTTGTCCGCCGAACGCACGTTGACCACCGCTCTCTTTAGCTTTATCCATCGCGGTGTTTCGAACCAACATCCGGCATGCATGGGATTGCACTTGTTCACGTTCACCATCAGGTTCAATATACGCGACAATGCCCAGCCATTGTCGCGTTCCTGAAACTCATCCAGACCCGCCAGAATGACATCGATCACGTATCTGTCGTACCATTCTCGCAAATCGGATGTAGGAAGGAGCTGTCGATTTCTCGTGACGATGCTTTTGACGCCGATTTGAGCTTCCGCGACAAACTCGCCATTGAAAACCGTGTTGACCTTCAGACATGCGTATCTCTCGTGATTAACGCGCACTTGTTCGAGCATCGTGGGCCTCGTGTCCTCGAGAAATCGTTGAGGATCGACGTGATTAGAGTTCATCACCGCACCGGTCAGTACGCGATTGTCGAAAGCCGTCTCGATCTCCGTCCATGAAAATCCTCTGCTCGGTTCGCCATGACCGGCGCCAACCTGGGCGAAACGTTGACGCAGAACGTTTCTCGCTCCTTCCAATCACGCCACTCGAGCGATGGAAGAGTTCAACGTTCCTGTGTACTTCGGCCCACGTTTTTCCGGCATCTTTCTCGCAGAGACGCGAGACGCTCGTCGCACCGTCGTTCCCACTCTCGATACGCGTCCGACGAGTTGACGCCCGTCGCAAGTTCGACGAGATCGCGATCCTCGTCCTCCTCCATATTTCGATCGCTCAAAGACGTTTCGACGCGTAATTACACGTGCTCAACCACATGGTTGAACCGTCGCTGTCCACAGGTATACTGAATTTAACTCTTCGACAAATCTCTTTGAATCTTTCGATTTTTCTCAGATCCCCATTCGAAAACTTCCTCGGAATTCCAAGCACGTAACACTTCGCTCTGACGCTTTGAGTCACTACAGTCTTCATCCACATTTCCTCACGCAGAGACCGAAAACCGATCACTCTTCTCAAACTGTACGTCGCCAGATTCCATCGAGCGTTCTCCTTCAACGCGACCGCCACGCGTTCGGAGAAAATCGGCGACGAGAAGTCGTCGAATTCGACGTTGTCCGTGTCGGACGGCAACGACTCGCTGCAATATATATCAGAATTGTCAGATAATGACGATAATGAGTCACCGTAACTATCCAAATCAGACGGAATTTCGAGATTTTGAGAGACCCCATCCTCCTCCTCCTTGTGATCCATCGTCGAGTTGATACATTTTTTAAAAATAATTACGAATAGGAGTGATACTTTTCACCACGCAAAATTTTGCAGAATCGAAAATTCGCATTCTCCCGGCGCTCATATAGCGCCCGACAACGATGGGCGACGGAAAAAATGCCAGAGGTAACCGCGTCGTTTCCTCCCCCGATTCCACCACGCAAAATTTTTGCAAAATCGAAGATGTGCATTCTCCCCTCGCATACATAACGAAGGCGACGGAAAAAAAGGTCAGAGGTAACCGCGTCGTTTCCTACCGAGACCGCGAAAATCTCGCGCGTGCCGGACACGTGACAGACAGATCTTCAGCGACGACGACGATCGCGATCGATCACCATGTACCGACGATCGATTATCGTTGTTTTATATAATTGTTTTATATAAAACTGTTGCGCCTAAGCTCGCTCGCCACGAATACGACGTGCCAGTTGGATATCTTTCGGCATGATGGTGACTCGCTTAGCGTGAATAGCGCACGATCGCGATCGATCACCATGTACCGACGATCGATTATCGTCGTCGTCGTCATCTCGCTCGCTCGCGCACCCAGACGCGGACTCAACGACTTCGCCATACTGTGCAGTGAACAGTATATATCGAACGTTCCGAAAGCGACGAGAAATCAATTTGGGGTAGCGAATCAACGTTCTCGCGCTTTCAAAAAGACTTCAAACTGACAATCTAATTGCGGAAAGATTCGTGAAGTGTCTGTCGAGAGCGGAGGGGGTGAGGAAGTGGAACGCATAAAAAATGCCGTAAGCGATAGGGCGAGGGGATGGCGTCGGCAGAGGAGCACCCGCGACATCGGCCGACACGCGCGAGACGCGTGATCGTACGTCGTCGCGACTACTTCCCTCCCTATGGCGGAAAGTGGGGCGGTGCCCCTCTGCCGACGCCATCCCGTCGCCCACCGCTTACGGCATTCCCCGCGCGTTCCGCTTCCTCCCCCCCGCCCCCGACAGACACTCCATGTTTTAGAATCCCTATAGTCTGCCTACTCAAGCACGACCGGCCTCAGGGCCGTTCTCACGCAAAATTTTCCGGAGGGGGAAAGAGTTATCGCGTACGCAAGCCGCACATTAAATCAGGCCGAACGGAATTACAGCGCGACCGAGCTCGAATGCCTAGCCGTGATCTGGGGTATCCGTCAAATGCGCGATTATCTGGAGGGGTATTCTTTTAAGGTACCTTTTCATGCTGACGCTCGACGCTCATTTTCAGCGTCAAAAGGGTCACGTGACCACTACTGACGCCAGCGTCAGTTTAAAGCCATGAAAAGGATTATAGCGTCTCGGAATTGACTCTGTAGTATCAAAACACTTATGAATAGTGTATGTACATACATACGTATATGTAATAATTAATGTAAAGATGTCATTCCGGAATAAAAATTATACTTGGTTAAGTGAATGCGCTGTAAAATCATTTGAAAGAAATAAACATCAACATAAAGCAGCTTTAGCTGCTTTAGCCATAATCTGCATTAAACAAAAACAAAAAGAAAAAAATTATCGTAAAAAACGATATTGGATAGAGCCAATGTTACAAAGACGTAAAACATACGGATTTTATCATGCCATATTTCCCATAATTATTTTGGAAGAAAGTAGATTTAGGAACTATTTTCGTATGTCTCCCACTCAATTTGAAAATTTATTATGTTTGGTGACACCATTTATTACCAAACAAATGGTAATTTGTGAACCGATATCAGCGGCAGAAAGATTATCTTTAACATTAAGGTAAGATTGTAATATAAAATTAATTTTTTAGTTATATAAAAATTTTTATTATAAATGATAATATAGTTACAATTTGTAGATTTTTAGCATCTGGAGACTCAATGAGCTCTATGTCTTATCAATATCTAATTGGGTTGACAACTATAAGTAATATAATTGAAGAAACATGCAATGCTATTTGGATTTGTCTCCAAAAGAAAGTACTACCTTCCTCTTTAACAGAAACTGAATAGTTAAATATTGCCCATGAGTTTGAAGAAAAATGGAATTTTCATCATTGCGTCGGAGCCATTGATGGGAAACACGTTTTAATTCAGGTACATATACACTTTTAAAAACAATGTTGAAAAAATAATTTTCAAATTAAAAAATATTTTTTTAGTGTCCGAACAATGCAGGTTCATCCTACTTCAATTATAAAAATAGTCATAGTATTGTATTACTTGCAATTTGCAATGCTAATTATATGTTTACGTTTGTCGATATTGGAGGGTATGGCAGACGTAGCGATGGTGGAATCTTTAAAGATTCAATAATTGGACAAAAATTTACAAAAAAAGAAATGAATTTACCGGAATGGGAACCATTGACAGTAAATGGACCACCTCTACCTTACGTACTGGTAGGCGATGAAGCCTTTCAACTAACGGAATATCTATTACGACCTTATCCTGCTAAAACTGGTTTAACTGAAGATCGAACAATTTATAATTATCGACTCAGTCGAGCGAGACGGACTATTGAGAATACTTTTGGTATTGTGGTTAGTCAATGGCGAATTCTTAAAAGACCTATAATTTGTACTGTTGACAAAGCAATGAAAATAGTACAAGCCATTGTATGTCTTCATAATTGGATTCGACATCAAGATTTAGATGAAAATCAATATGTAACTCCAACAATGATAGATCAAGATGGTCCAGATGAGTTTCTTCCTGGTTCTTGGAGACAAGAAATAAATAATAGTGCGTTAAAAGATGTAACCCAATGTGGTACAAATAATAGTTCTCGACAAGCGGCAAAAATTCGTGAAGAATTTTGTAAATTTTTCAATACTGAAGGAGTCATACCATGGCAATTTACTCATCATAATTATTAAAAAATTTTTAATTTTAAATAATTACATATGTAACTTTACATGTAACTTTACTTTACATTTTTACATTAGTTGTAGTCTTACTTAATAGTTATAATAGATTAGTATATAATATAATAGTTATAATATATAAGTATATTAGTATATAATCTAATAGTATTACATTAATTTTTAAAATAAGTCAAAGTTTAAAGTATTGCTAATTCATCATAAACTATTTGTAAGAATTGTTGTATGACTTTTATTCTTGTCAGTGTTGGCAGTTCTCTTAAATGATGTCCTATCGCTAGTAGAAATGAATCTACATCATCCGGTTCTGGAGGAGGAGGCAATGTTAATGTGCTTGGCTGACAAACTGCTTCAGCAATTCTATTAATAGCACTTGATGTATCATCATCACTTCGTTGTCTTTTTCTTCTATTATCTGAAATTATTACATTAATTTTAATTTGTAATTATTTTATTATAATAATATTATTAAAAATACCTTTTTGAATAAATGAATCATCACTGATGTTCGTTGAAGTGCTAGGAGTACAACAGTCTCTCTCATTTACTTCATTTACTTCATTTTCGATGTTTGACATAGTACTAAAAATTATATAAATTAATACATGTAAGTTGAATGTTTTAAAACATTTTTAAAAATTAAAAATATACTTTTTAATAAGACAATTATCACGAAGAAAAGTCATTGAATCATAGTGAAACTATTTCTTTTTATTGATTCGACCAGATCCACTTGCTTGATGCTCTGACTGTATAATTTTTCTAAAAGTGTCGTAAAGACTTTTAAATTTTAATTTTAATGTTTCTGCACTAAATTTTCCTATAACAAAAATTTCATTATTCGTAACTTTTTATAATCTATACTTTTTAGAAAGTTTTATTAACTTATTCTTACCATTAAAAAGTTGTGCAACTTCTTCCCATAATTGTTTTTTAATTTGCATACTTCGGTCTTTTAGAGGTAAGGTATAATTCCATAAAGGAGGTCTGTTCTGTACCTCAAGTATTAAACTTTCCTCCTCATCAAAATTTAATCTTGATATAGATGTTCTTTTTCTTGATGTTGTCCCTAAAATAATTTACATATAAAAATACTTGAATAATCAAAACAAACTGAAAGAGTTGAATATACACACTTTAATAAAATGGTTGTATAATAACAGATAAAATAATTAGAAGATACCAAATCTAAAGAATCCAAAATAGATAGATTTAAAAATAGCCTAGAGAACAAACAGAACATGCAAACACTTATCACCTTCTTTACGCTTGCTTTATTTATACTTTCTTACAAGATTCACAAGCAAAATCAATAGAATTATAAACATTAGTTTGTCTAACACATTTATTCAAGAAATACAGAGCATTCTTAAATATTTAAAAGCATCATCCAAAAACTTCAACAAAGATAAAAGATTAATCACCACAACAGATAGAAGATCAATTTAATAACCCATTTCCCTATTTTTCAAATTTTGATTGAGCAATCAAATCTCTTTTTTTTTCCTTCACCATTTTCTTTTCCAGATCAATCGCTAAGTAATAAATATAATAAGATACCTGTCAAGGGACAACTCAGTTAGATCCCTTGCTGATGAAGTAAACAACATGAATTCGTAAAAAAAATGATATGGTTGAAACTCAGTAATTGAATCTTTTTGTTTTTAATATTGCAATAACCTTTACATTTCCTTGGGATTAGTTTACCTTGTTGAAACGGTTCTGCTACTATTTTTTCTTGATTATTTATTTGGCTGCGTCGAACAATTGTAACACCATCATCTATATATATATATGTACATATTAGATTAAAATACGAAAATAATTTCCTCTTTTTTAAAATGCAATGAAAGAAGCCAATTTACCTAAAACTGGATAAAAATACAAAGTATTTTCATCTATAAAATATTTGTTGTAGCCTTCTAAACAAGGATGGTTTTTGAAATCATCACCGTCACAAATTTCTTCGCATACCCCACAGGTGTGCACAATTCTACAGTCGTCCTAGAAAAACATACAAACATAAAAATCGTCATAGAAAAACATACAAACATAAAAAATATGTAAAAACTTTATTACTACAACATAACCTAAAAATTATACTTCTAAACAAGTTTTCTACATTCCGTATTGTTAATTTTTCGTAATTAAAATATATTTTTTTATTATAAATTGTAATAAAAACTACTTTTTACTTACCTCTTCCATATTCGTATTTTTATACTCAACGATTGTTTTGACGTTGCTTTTCACTGCTTGACGCTTGAAGTTGAAAGAATCCAACTTCTTCTCTTTGACCAATTTTGACGCTAGCATCAATATGACGTCACGTGATAACGCTCGACGCTGCTTTTCAGCGTCTCATGAAATGGCACCTTTACTGTAATTACCGACCACCAGTCCCTCCGATGGCTGCAAAAATTAGATGCACCCACCGGTAGGTTAGGACGATGGGCATTCGAGCTCCAATAATATGATTTTTAAATTAAGTACTGACAGGCAGCCCTCAACCGAGTCGCGGACGCCTTATCGCGTCAACCCACAACCGCCGCCGTCACGACCACACGTTGCCCATGGTACTGTCGAACTCTGCGCGTAGTACAAGACGCTCCCCGGGAACACCCGGATTTCGACGTCAGGGACGGGAAGTTATTTCGACACGTGCTCCATGATCTCGATTTCAAAGAAATCCCGTCCGAAAATCAATGGAAAGAATGTGTGGCCAAAGAGCATCGCCCCGAAATCCTCCGCCGGAATCACAACGCCCCCACCGCCGGACATCTCGGTATCGCGAAAACTATATCACGCATCGCCCAATTGTATTACTGGCCGGTATGTTCCGGGAAATCGCGAAATATGTACGAAGCTGCCCACGGTGTCTAAAACACAAAGTCGCGCAGACCCGACCGGCGAGTACGTTACATGCCACCTCCGTCACCCGACCATGGCAGCAGGTCATGCTCGATCTGATCGGGCCACTGCCACGATCGAAACAGGGCCACACGTGGCTCCTGACAATGCAGGACCGCTTTTCCAAATGGTTGGAGATGCGCCCCCTGTGCCGCGCCATCGCCTCTGCCATAACCACGCATATCGCCGAAGCGATTCTATTCCGTCATGGCTGCTCCGACGCGATACTGTCCGATGACGGCACACAACTCCGCTCCGGGAAATTGGAGAAAATGCTCGCCGCGCATAACGTTCGCCACGTATACGCTCCGATCCACGCGTCGCATTGGTCGAGCGAACGAACCGGGTTGTAAAAAACCATGACCTCCCAGTACGTCGACAAAAACCATCGCAATTGGGACGAGCGTATTCCCGAGCTTCAATTCGCCTATAATTCGGCACGGCACGAGGCCACGGGCTATACCCCCGCGTATCTCATTTTCGGCCGCAAACCGACATTCTCACTCAATCGGGAGACCGCCCCGAATACCGCCGCTTTCCCGCCCGACGAAACACGACGACACCTCGAGGAAGCCTACGAACTCGTACGAGTATACTTGGCGCACGCTTTTCAGAGGCAAGAAAAATACTATAATTTGCGACGCCGTCAATAAGCACCAAAAGTCGGAGAGTGGGTATGGAAACGCGAATATCCGTTCTCCAACAAAGCCGCTACGTTTAACGCCAAGCTGGCACCGAAGTTCCGTGGCCCCCTCGAGGTGCGGCGAATTATATCGACGGTTATCGTCGATCTCCGCGACCGGAACGGCAAATGGAACCGGCATATCCACGTACAGGATTTGAAACCCGCGCCTGCCACCCCGGTGTCACGTCTAAATATCCCGGTCATAATATCTCGCGACAAAATATCTCGGTTTTATTATCCCTGCGACAAAACATCCCGCGACAATATATCCCATGACAATATATTACATGACAAAATATCCCGCGACAAATTATCACATGATTTGTTCTCACGAACTGTGCGTAGATTGTATTATTCGAGCCGTACCTGAGGTAGAGCGCCGAACGCCTCGATATCCCTATCCCGACATTCGGTTATAAACAATAATAAGGAACGTGTACTGGTAAATATATGTCTGAATGTTACTTGCGATACGGTTGTCAGTCAGTTACATCTGTTAGAATTGTGCGGTCAAGTGTGCGATGCCTTTGAAATTTGTAAGTAGTCAGAAGGGGAAGCGACAATTACTGCTTCATGGTTTTATTTATGGTGTGCATCGTGAAAATACTGATGCTGTTGTCTAGCGATGCATTAAGTATAAAGAGAGTTGTCGCAGTCGGGTATACACATCTTCAATGAAACGGAATGGTAAGTGGTCTTGCTTCTTGTTACTGTTCCGTGTGTAATGGTTTTAATTTCAGGAACAGTTCTGAATATGACTGATCACAATCATGGTTCAAATGTTGGATTTGTTGAGTCGCGACTAGCCATAGCAAAAATGAAGAAACGAGCCGCAAAGTCCTCAGAGAGTACAGGTGCGATTGTGTCTGCTGGAATTTCAAACATAACCGAAGCGGCTGCTGCTGAATTGCCAAGTGTTTCGTCCTTACATCGAACTGTACAACAGACGAGGACACGCGAAAATCCTCAATTAATGACCCCACGCAATGTAAAAGATCTTGAAATACCAGAACATTTCAAAATTATAAATAAAGGGGAAAGTTTTTTGATGTACGACAACGGCGGGAAAAAACAAACGCTAATTTTTTCTACTGCGAAAAATTTGGAGTACCTGTCATCATGTGATGCTTGGTTTGCGGACGGAACATTTAAAAGTGTGCCGGCATGTTTTGCTCAATTATACACTATACACGGATGTCATGATGGCAAGGTCCTTCCATTAGTTTATATTTTAGCTCCTGGGAAACAAAAACGTTTGTACACATTGGTGTTGTCAGTGCTGAAGGAACTTGAACCTCGACTTAATACTGATTTTTTGATGGTAGACTTCGAGCAATCATTTATTTCCGCTTTTGAAACGTGTTTTCCTGATACCACAATCAAAGGATGTCATTTTCATTTCGCTCAATGCGTTTATCGACATGTACAGTCTGCTGGGTTGCAAATTCGGTATGGTAGCGATAGCTACTACTAAATTATAAGTTTTTGTGCATAAGTTTAAAATCGAATATATTTCTGCTTCCTTGGGATATTTTGTCATGAGATATACTGCCAGAGGATATTTTGTCATGGGATATTTTGTCGCGGGATATTATGTCCGGGATATTTAGACATGTAACCGCCACCCCCCTACCCGACAACGACAAGGACGACAACGGCTCCGACACCGAGAATAACGACGACAACAAAACGAATCCGGAGGACAATGACGAGGCGGAAGAGGCATAAACAAAACATTTACCCCACACCAAATTAACAATCATAAAATCTGGCTCCGCACGATCAACAGCACAGACGAGCCACGGCAGCCGACCAGAGCAAGTCAACGATCGAGGAAGATTCCTAGCAGATATAAATGAAATCCTCGCCGAACCGGAGGAGTACGATCCGGCCTGCCCGGGATTCGGGGCAACCTGGACGAGGCTCTTCGCCAAGGGCTTCGCCGCCACCGCCGCCATCGCCGAAAACACCAGACCCGCAGTCGCACCGCCGACACGCAAGCACGTGCCGACGGTCGGCTGCGTGGTGCAGCGTTCAGACGGGCAGCAGCGACAAAAACTAGAGTGGCTTACCACCCCGCCACCTCCACTGAGCGTCCGACGAAAGCCCTCAGTCGGACCAGCCGCCAAGACGCCGGCACCACCACCGACACCGGCAATCCGCCCGCCGACATCGGCCGCCGGCCCGCCAGCACCACCGCAGACACCAGCTTCGACACCACCGCAGCCGCAGCCAGATCCGGTCATCCTGCAACCCCTGAGGGCAGTAGGACCCGAGTTACCACCACCAATCCCGGTGGAAGTGGAACCCGGGCACATAATTATGATGCCCCACATCCACGCGCACGTCTACCGGCAACAAAATGCGATCAGGAGGTAAACGATGACACATCCGTTTCAATGAAACGGGAACATTACGGAGCATACGCGAAATCGTAAAGCAACCGTAAAGCGCCGAATTCGCGCTTGTATTCGTTGGGGGGTGATGTAACGATGCGCCCCGGAAAATACGCACCGTTCCAGCGGAACAACTAGCCGATGCCGCCCGGCCGACCATCCGCCGGGCGAGGAACGGGCACGGTGTACCCACCTTCTTTTTTAAGCATTAGAGAAACATTGTTAGAAAAGTTCTAATGGACTCGCGATCCGCAGCACCGGCTCAAAAAGCCGAACGAAGCCGACGTCGTCCGAACACCGCCGAGCGCAATCGCGAAATCGAGAATCTCCGGACCGCATCGTTTGATCCCGGCGCTCGCGTGCGCCGGCACCGTTCTCCCACTACTCGCGCCGCCGATCCGCGGGGTATATAAACCCGCGGATTTTTAATAATTAAAAGATTTCGCCGTAATTCAGCTACCGATAACACCAATCCTCTTCGCTGACATTACCAGAATCCTGAGCCCAGCTATCAGCCGGGGTAGAGAAATCCTGCTTCTCTGTCTCCGTCGAGTGCGTCTCGACGACCGACTGATTTCCGAATCATTTCCACAGCTATCAGCCGGAGTAGAGAAATCCTGCTTCTCTGTCTCCGTCGAGTGCGTCTTGACGACCGACTGATTTCCAAGTCATCTCCACAGCTATCAGCCGGGGTAGAGAAATCTTTTCTGTCTCCGTCGAGTGCTTCTCGGTGACCGCCCCGTACGTACCGCGCTAATAAGCCAATCGGAGTATTTACCTCGCGCCGCCCGCAACGAATCGATCATCCGTCACGATCGAACAGTAAGCGTACCCGGCCGCTAGTGCCATCCCGCGAGAATTATAATCACGCGCGCCTTTCATTGTGCATCTACCGCGCCGGCTCACCTCTTGTAAATACGCATTGTTCACGACACTACATTGCGAGTATTTATCACTTTATAATAAACTTCCTTTCTTGTAAATACGCGTGCATCACGACTCTGTAAGTATTAATCTAAGGGCGTACGGACTCGGGGGAAATGAGGGGGGGTGAGGGAGGGGGGTATCGGGTTTCGCGGGGGGTGAGGGGAAGGGGAGGGGGCAGAGTATCGGGTTACACAAGGGTATCGGATTTCGCGGGGGTGAGGGGGAGGGGGGTATCGGATTTCAAGGATATCGGATTACGAGGGGTAGGGGGAGGAAGGGTGACCTTGGCATACCACCGGGATGACTCACCGGGATGACTCATATCCGGTATGACTCACCGGGATGACTCACCGGGATGACTCACCGGTATGACTCACCGGGATGACTCACCGGGATGACTCATCCGCGCTGCGGGTCCGCGTGGGGGTCCGCGGGGTCCGCGGGTCCGCGTGAGGGTGCGCGTCGCGCCGCGGGGGTACGTTCGCAGGGGGTACGTTCGCAACGACGCCGCTAGGCGGCGCACAATGGGTAAGACTAACTTGATAGCGCACTGCGTAGGAGCGTGTTTAATAACGCTAACGCATCGAACCTGTCGGAACATGTTCGTCGTAAACAACATTTTTCTAGGAAAAGAGGGGGTGGTTATCGCGTAGACTAAACAATCTATCTACGCAGTACGCGAGACAATCTACGCAGTACGTAAAAAACAAAGGAAGAAATGACGTCATCGGGACGATGATCGACCCGATAACGCGTCGAACCTGTCGGAACATGTTCGTCGTAAACAACATTTTTCTGGGAAAAGAGGGGGTGGTTATCGCGTAGACTAAACAATCTATCTACGCAGTACGTAAAAAAACAAAGGAAGAAATGACGGATCGACCCTCGAAGCGACCATCGCGATCGCGATGAGCCTTCGATGACAATCGACAAAGCGTGCGAAGGTAATCACGACGATTACGTGGTCAGCGATACGTACGGTCGCGTGGTGACAGCAGAACGGAGAAGTCGTCAGAGAAAATTATAATAGCGGTGTACAAAAATATAATGATAGTCGCAAAAAACGTCTCGCATTACAAAGGCGAGCGCCGACGTCCGCTAGAACATCGGCGCCTCGCTTCTATGTTACGGTATGCGATATTGGATTGTAAAATCATGCAGCCGGAGTTTTAGTGAACGTCGCATACACGGCTTGAATGGAAATGCGCGCGAAGAAATTATAGCTGCTTTCTTTATGTTATTAAAGTATTCAGCGAAGGACAGTCGATGACGCATCGAACCTGTCGGGACATGCTTCGCGGGCGCCGTAAACAAATTTTTTATGGGAAAAGGGGGTGTTATCGCGTAGACTAAACAATCTATCTACGCAGTACGCGAGACAAAGGAAAAGATCTTTCAAAAATCAGTTGGAGCGAGAGAGAAAGCAAAGGGTATATAACGAGGAATGAAGCGCGTCGAGCCGCAGTAGTATGATTTGAGAGCGATACATCGGTCGAAAAGTATTGCAGTTTATTTTATGATAGAACATTATCACGTGCACGTTGCTCTGTAAGAGAGACTCTGTGAAGCGATATAATAAAAGAACTGGTGCGAAAGTGATCAAACATGGATCAATTCGAGCAAACCGAACGCGATATATTGGACCTGTCCGACCAAGTAGCTACCTTGGGTGAATTTTTCACATGGGCGCTGCAATGCGCGGAATTCGTCGAGCAGCTCGAAGAAGGCTGTCGTGCCAAACGTCCGCGGCTCTCGATCGGGCGGAGGCAAAAGTTGGTTGCCAGAATCGCGCGACTCGAGGGTGCGAAGACGCGATTGGAAAGACAATTTATCCGTAGCGGTGGTGATTATGCGGACACCGGTAACAGTGGCGACACGCGCGCGACAGAACTCGTATGGCGAGAAATCAATGTAGCGTTCGAATCGCGGATAATGACCGGCGCGGTAATTAATACAGACCATATAGATCCGCGACAGTTTTTGGAAGACGCCTGCAGCGTAGTGTGCAAGCGAGTGCGACACATTATAAAAACACATAACTGTGTCAGAGTGAACACCGCGTTCAACGGGGAGTTTGTGGCGGGTGATAAACGTGCCAATAAGAGTATAACTACAAATAACAAAGAACTCTGTCGTACGTCGCACTTGCGCGAGTGGTACGAGCGGCACGTTATCGAGCCCACATTAGCGACCCTCGAGGAGTTCCAGGAACGCGACAGTGGGTGGGCGTTGACGCGAATCCTCAATTTGACGGTGAACGTCAACAGGTACAATCCTTTGCGCGCGGGGTGTCACTTGCAATTACCTCAAGACATTAAATCGAAGTACGCGGTGATCAATGTGCTGTCTATGGACAATGCGTGTTTTGCGTGGGCAGTGATGGCTGCTCTGCATCCAGCCGAAAGAAACATCAGCACGGGAATCATCATACCCGCATTATTCAACGGTATTGGACGTACGAGACATTGAGTTCCCAATGACGTTGAGTCAAATTAAACATTTCGAACGACTCAACAATATATCCGTAAATGTCTATACCATCAAGGGACAGAAGACATCAACCGTTCTTCCAATACGGCTTACCGACTGCACGAGTGACAAACACGTGAATCTGCTGTACGTGCAGGACCCACGGGACAACAATGTAGGGCATTTTGCGTGGATCAAGAATCTATCCCGCCTCGTGAGCTCACAATTGAGCACGCACCATAGTCGGAAATACATTTGTGATCGGTAAGTACCTATACTTCTATTAAATAAAATATATATACAAATTTATATTTTGTGTATAAAAAAATTTATAATATTTGTATGTTTTTTTGCAGATGTCTTCACTACTTCAGTTCGAGCGACAAGTTGCAGTCTCACACTGTGGAATGTCGAAAGATAAACAAATGCGCCATCAGACTACCGAGCGAGAACAACAAGTGGCTCAGCTTCAAGAACCACAGCAGGAAAGAGCGACTTCCCTTCGTGGTGTACGCCGATCTGGAGTGCGTGCTGAAGAAGACAACCGGAGACGGAACACGCGTTATACGCCTATCAACATCATCGGGTATGTAGTATAGCATACTACGTACAGTGCTCGTACGACGACTCGTTATCGACGTATCGATTTCGTCGCGATAATGACTGCGTCGCGTGGTTCGCCGAGGAACTCAAAGAATTGGCGCATCGCGTAAAGAACATCTTATCCGACATTGTGTGCATGGTAGAGCTAACGCGAGACGAGCGGGAGACATTTCACAGCGCGACGCAATGTCACATTTGCGAAAAACCGTTCGCGCCGGATGATAATCGTGTACGCGATCATTGTCACCTGACCGGGCGTTATAGAGGTCCAGCACATTCGACGTGCAATCTGAATTATAAGGATTCTCACTTCATACCAGTCATTTTTCACAATCTATCGGGCTATGACGCACACTTTATTATCAAGGAGATAGCTGCCGCGTTCGAAGGCTCGATCGATGTACTGCCTATAACAAAGGAAAAGTACATGTCATTCACGAAGCATGTGAAAGACACAGCCGACAGATCAGATTCGCGAAGCGACATAAAATTAAGATTCATCGACTCGTACAAATTTCTGAGCGCGAGTCTCACAAAATTGGCATCCTTCCTGGATAAGGATAAATTAAAAATTATACGTTCCAAATTTTCCGCGTTATCCGACGACGATTTCGAATTATTGACGCGAAAAGGTGTCTTTCCATACGAATACGTGGACAGCGTCGAAAAGCTGGAGGATACGTGTTTACCGCCGCGCGATTCATTTTACAGTTCCTTGACCGGTGAAACCGTATCCGAGAGCGATTACGCGCACGCTGCGAACGTATGGCAGCGATTCTCCGTTCGAACCCTGGGCGAATACAGCGATCTATACTTGAAAACCGATGTCTTGCTGTTGGCCGACGTGTTTGAAAATTTCCGCGACAGCTGCGTCGCGAGTTACGGACTTGATCCCGCGTACTACTACACTTTACCAGGCTTTACGTGGGACGCCATGTTGAAACATACGTGTATCAATTTCGAACTGCTGACCGACATTGACATGGTCATGTTTATCGAACGTGGTATTCGCGGCGGTCTGAGTCAATGTTCCAGCAGATACGCACAGGCCAACAACAAGTATATGCAGTCGTACAATTCATCGAAACTGTCGTCTTACCTAATGTACTTCGATGTCAACAACTTGTACGGCTGGGCGATGTGTCGGCCATTGCCCTACGCGGAGTTTCGATGGGTCGAAGACGTGTCAAAATTCGATTTTAGCGCGATCGCTTTGGATTCGCCTACGGGCTATATTCTCGAGGTCGATCTAGAGTATCCTGCGGATAAACACGACGCGCACACTGACCTACCGTTCTGTCCGATGCGCGATAAACCGCCCGGCAAACAGCAGGATAAACTTCTCGCGACTCTGTACGATAAGGAGCGTTATGTCATTCATTATCGCAATCTACAGCAGTGCACGCACCACGGCCTCCGCGTCACAAAAATACATCGCGTATTGCAATTCGCTCAATTTGCGTGGCTCAGCGCTTACATAGAACTCAATACAAAATTTAGAACACAGGCCAAAATTGAGTTCGAAAAAAATTTATATAAATTAATGAATAACGCAGTTTTCGGGAAAACGATGGAGAATGTACGCAATCACGTCGATGTAAAGTTACTGACGAAGTGGGACGGACGATACGGCGCGGAGGCAATGATCGCGCGACCGAATTTCCACAGCAGGAGCGTGTTTTCGGAAAATCTGGTAGCCGTCGAACTGCGCAAACTCGAGGTGAAATTCGACAAACCGATCTACGTCGGCATGTGCATCCTCGACCTGTCGAAGGTGTGCCTATACGAATTTCACCACGAGTACATGTCTCCCCTGTACCGCGACTCGTGTAGAATCATGTATACCGACACGGACAGTTTGATTTATCATATCGAGTGCGACGACGCGTACGAGACGATGAAACGTGATATATCCAGGTTCGACACGAGTGATTACGCGGTAGATAACGCTTATGGTATGCCTCTCGTGAATAAAAAAGTGCCGGGCCTGATGAAGGACGAAAACAACGGTGCCATTATGACCGAATTCGTTGGACTTAGGGCGAAAATGTACGCCTTGCGAGTCGATGGCAAGAAAGACACTAAAAAAGCGAAAGGTGTCAAAAGCAACGTCATCGCGCGCACCATCACGTTCGACGACTACACGCGGTGTCTGAACGATGAGATCGAAATGACTCGACCGCAGTCGTGCATAAGATCGAAAATGCACGAAGTGTACACTATCAGCGAGACGAAAATCGCTCTGAGTCCATACGACGATAAGCGATATATCGTGCCGGATTCGACAGATACGTTGCCGTGGGGACATTACCGAATATAACGTAATGTATACACGTATGTAATGTATGTAATTTAATGTATGCAATGTATGTAATATAATGTATGTATATATGTATGCAATGTATATAGTATAATTTATGTATGTATATATGCACGTATGTAATGTATACAATGTATGTACATATGTATGTAATGTATGTAGTAGTATAACATATTGTTACGCTCCGTTCGCTCTTCGAGTCGCGCGCACTCGCGAACGCGTCCGCGTACTCCCGGGATCGCAGAAATAACCACTCTCGTTATTATAAAAGAACTCGGGTTTATTCAGGCTCAGAACGGAATACAGTAAAGAGTTCTGGGAAACCGGTCCGAACGAAACGAGTCACCAGATCAATCTGACAGGCGGAAATTAAATCAATAATTCTATGCGTCCCCGTTGTCAAGGGACGCGCTTCAGCTTGAAGATTCTGCGGAGCGGAGCCAATTTCAGCCCACAAGTACGATCTCGGCACGGGCGTAACACTGCCCCCCCTCTTCAGATTGTCGTCCCGACAATCCGGAGGGGCAGTTTCCTGGGCGAACTTTTCCGTACGATTCCAGGGTACCGGGACGGCCTCCTGCCCTACCCTGGGCTACTGCCACAGGTTACCGGGCACCGTCTTCTCCTCGGTCCCAACTGTACTCCGGAAGTCCAGGACCATGTCCTCTTCCTCATGGAGCGAGTCCCCAATCAACATCTTCCGGAAGGAGATACTCTCTCCTCCCTGCCGACTCCAGGGCGACCCCTCATCAATTCCCTCGCAGGAGATCTCGCCTCCCAACACAGGCCTCTTCTTCTCACCGAAGTCGTCGGAGATGTCGCTGCTCCTCTTCTAAATCTTCGGACAAGGGGGGGGAAGCTTACCGTGGACCCAACGTCTCGAAAGACTCCCCAAGTCCCTGCCTCGGCATTTGCCCTATGTCTCACGGAAAAACCACGGATCAAACAACCGTGAGAAAGGCAGTCTTCTAGCTTCGTAACTTCCCCTTCACCGGTATTAGGTTCGGCAACAAGCCAGCTCCCAAGTCCAACTCGGCGAGGAGTTACGACCGCTTCAGCTTCCGTAAATTTCTAAGAACAAAATAACACGCGCAGTAAACAATGCAACACAACAATCTTAATTTCTACCGTAATTAACCTTCCCCACAAATTATCACACCCAACCTAGTCCATAACAAGCCCTGTTTCCTATCAAACTCTATTGTTTTTCGGAAAAGGAAGCCAACCTATTCGCATGCACAATTTTCTTCTTATGTCTCACAGACCTTTGAATACAATAAACCACATCATTCAACTTTTTCACTATTAAGAAAGGTCCCTCCCAATTGCTCTGCAATTTAGGGGCTCTACCTTTCATCCTTCGAGGATTATAAAACCAAACTTTTTCCCCTTCTTGAAAAAGAGTTTGCCTGGCCTTCCGATCATACCAAGACTTTTCTTGTAAAGACTTTACATCCATACGTTCCCTAACGTTGGAATGGATCCTGTCCAATTTCTCCTTCAAATTCCCAATAAAACCTCCAACCGACTGAGATCCTCCCCTTGGAGGACTTCCTAAAAGCAGATCTAACGGCAACCTAAGATCTCGGGCAAAATACAGCTCGGCGGGAGTTACTCCAGTAGTCTCGTGTTTAGAAGATCTGTAAGCCAATAAAAACATAGGGGGGTCCCTGGGTACCCCCCTATGTTTTTATTGGCTTACAGATCTGGGTACCGCTGGGTAGCGATCCCAATCTTTCTGATTCTCAGAAATATACTTCGCCAAATAATTAACAATAGTCTGATGTTGCCGCTCGACTTGTCCATCCGATTGCGGATGCAGAGCAGTTGTTCTGGTTTTCCTAATTCCAAGGAGATTCATCAATTCTGCGAAAAGTTTGGACTCAAAATTCTTCCCCTGATCCGTATGTACTTCCAAAGGGACCCCGTGTCTAGAAATGACTTGATTAACGAAGACTTCTGCCACTGTACTTGCCCTAATATTTCTGAGAGGAAAAGCTTCTACCCATTTGGTGAAACAGTCAACAATGACGAGGAGATACCTATTTCCGGAAGTAGTAATAGGAAGAGGGCCAAGTATGTCCATTTGTAATCTTTCGAACGGTGCCCCAACATTATAAATTTATAATGGGGACGTTCCCTTCCCCTTTTTTAGACATGCTAACTTTGCAAGTTTTGCACCATTCCTCCACATCTTGTTTACAAGTGGCCCAATAAAACCGCTTTCGGATTTTTTCGAGTGTCCTATTGACTCCAAAGTGCCCTCCAGAAAAAGAATCATGCGCCTCCTCTAGAATCTGGTTAACACGGCTTCGAGGAACAATAAGCTGAAAAATACTCGACTTAAGATTCGGTGCTTCCCACCTCTTGTAAAGAACCTCATCCTTTAAACTCAGAGCATCCCAATAAGACCAATATATCTGGGCGGAGACATCTCCAGCGGGTATTTCAAAACGAGACGGACGTATTCCCGCTTCCTTCCTGCGGTAAATAAAAGCAATGCTAACGTCCTCTAATTGCTCCTTGCGCCAATCTTGAAGAGTTTCTCCTATGAGAATAATACGAGCGACTGATTTTCTTGATTCTTCCATCTGCCTCCTCTCCACCTTGACACAATATTCGCAACCAAATGATTCACATTGTCGTCTAGAAAGCCCATCGGCATTCTTGTGAATTAAGCCTTTGCGATGAATAATCTCGAACTCATATTGCTGGAGTCTCTCCAGCCAACGCGCCAATTGCCCTTCTAAGTCTTTGAAGGACATCAACCACCTAAGAGAAACATGATCCGTACGAATCAAGAACTTCCGCCCCAAAAGGTAATGCCGGAAAAATTTAATAGAATCAACTATCGCCAAGAGTTCTCGACGAGTAACGCAATAATTCCTCTCAGACCTACTAAGTACACGACTGAAATAAGCAATGACTTTTTCTACTCCTTCTTGCTTTTGTGAAAGGACTGCGCCAATTCCAATATTCGAAGCGTCAGTGTCCAAAATAAATTCTCCCTCACCACTCGGGAAGGATAACATTGGAGAAGAAGATAACACTCGTTTCAACTCTAAAAATGCACTTTGACACTTTTAGTCCCAAGAAAATTTAACCTGATTCTCTGTTAGAGCATATAAAGGTTTGGCCAAAGAAGAAAATCCTTTTACAAATTTCCGATAATATGAACAAAACCCTAGGAAACTTCGAAGCTGCTTCTTGTTATGTGGAACCGGCCAATCCTTCACAGCAGAGATCTTTTCCGGATCTGTAGTAACACCTCCCGAAGAGACTATATGTCCCAAATATTTTACTTCCTTTGCAAAGAGAATACACTTTTTAGGGTTTACTTTAAGATTAACAGAACGTAACCGTGAGAGCACTTTCTTTAAATTCTCAAGCATTTCATTAAAATTTTTACCGAAAATTATTACATTGTCCAAATAAACCAAACAAATTTCATATAATAATCCTCGCAATACTTTTTCCATTAAACGCTCAAAGGTAGCAAGGGCATTACACAGCCCAAAAGGCATTACAGTGAATTGCCATAATCCACGTCCAATAGAAAAGGCAGTCTTTTCTCTATCCTCAAGACGAATCTTTACCTGCCAATAACCACTTTTAAGATCCAGAGTGCAAAACCAAAAGTTTCCCGAAAGCTGATCAAAAATGTCATCCATTCTAGGCAAGGGAAACGAATCTTTTTTAGTTATTGCATTGACCATTCTATAATCGACGCAAAATCTCAACGTTCCATCTTTTTTCCTTACCAAAACAGCAGGAGAAACCCACGGACTTTGCGACTCTTCTATAACCCCTTGCTTCCTCATTTCCTCAATAATCTTTTCTACTTCCTCTCGCATTCGTAAGGGAATTCGACGAGGAACCTGTTTAATGGGAGAAGAATCTTCTAAATTGATGACATGTTCGACGACTCCACAATTACCAGCAACAATCTCCTCGGAAAATACATCCTGATACTTCGCTAAGAAATCCGTAAAAATTTCTTTCTGAGCCTCATTTAAATTTGAGGAATTATTAGTATAGAGTTCTTTCAAGAATGGAGCTCTTTCGGAAGAAACTTGAATTCGAGAACAACTCAAAACCTTTTCTTTATCAGACTTTAAAGAAACGAAAGCAAATTCGAAAACATTTTCTAAATTTATCTTCCTTAAAAAATCTACACCCAATAAACAATTGTCATCCATGTCTATTACATACATAGGAATTTCCACGAAATACCTTCCCAAGAGAACTTTTGCCATGACCTTAAATTCGATGGGTACTACCTCTCCAGTGGGATATCTAAGAGAATTGTCCTTAATCTGAATAATGTGCTTGCCCTCTCTAACCATTCTTCTACTAAGAATCGAAACGTCTGAACCCGTATCTATCTTAAAACAACACTCGTTATCATCCAACATCCCCTTATAACTAAAATATTTTGAACTCGACTTTATTCGATTAACAGAAAAAGTTTGAAAACAACTAACACTCGGGGTAATGTTCACTTCCGTTGTTCTCCCCCCGCCGAGAGCAACTAAACCGCGTTTCCCTTATTCTCAGGACAATCGAACCGGAAATGTCCCTCCTTTCCACAATTCCAACACTCTTTCGCTCTATCCCAATCTCTTCGCCCATAACCATAACCTTTCTTTCCCCTTTCTTCGACTTTTTCATCTCCGTCTCTCTTTTCATCACTCTTCACGCCCCTATCCTTTCCCTTCTCAAATCGCTTCTCAAAATTCCTTCTTCTCTCAAAATTTCCTCCCTGTATAATTTTAACGGCTTTCGCCCTCTCTATAGCCAACTTCAACGAGGTAATCCCTTCTAGCTGAAGAGTTCTTCTAACAAATCCGTCCGAAAGGGAAGAAACAAATTGAGCGCACGCGATCTTGTCTCGAACCGCGTAGGGACACTCCGGATAAGCCAATCGAGAGAGCCTTTCCAATTCGTGACCGAAAGTAGCGAAATCTTCCCCGAATCTTTGCCTTCTGTTCGTGAATTGAGTATAATAATTTTGCGAAAGTTGCCCATCACCGAAACGTAGTTCTAATTTGGACTTTAGTTCTTCGTAACCCAAATTCTCTAAATTTTCTACCGATTCTAGGACAGAACGCGCTTTTTCCCCTTAAGCATGACGCCAAAGCTACAGTTTTGGTCGCATCGTCCCATTGATTTGCGCGCGCGATTAAATTAAATTGCGAGAAAAACTCCCGCAACGGAACCACACCGTCAAACGTGTCAGGCTTAAGTTTATATCCGATTTCACTGCGCGCGCCGTTTCCCGCACTAACGGCTTCTACTTCCGGACCGCGATTCGCTCTAATATTGGAAGGACTTAGCTGTGTTTCCTGAGAAGGCAACCGGTCTCCCCGTAAAAGTTGGAGCTCCTCATCGTGCCGGCGAAGCATTGCGGCGAGTTCCTCATCACGTTGCGCCTGCTCCTGGCGCATCTGCCGCATCTCTTGCAGCACGGCTTGGAGAGCTGCTGTCTCTGCAGCTGCCGACTCCGTCGCAGGCTCCGAAGAGTCCACCAGACGTCTCTTTCTCGTCGCAACTAGCGTCGTCATGGCACACACACTCACACGCGCGATCCCGGACAAGCCCCCAAAATGTTACGCTCCGTTCGCTCTTCGAGTCGCGCGCACTCGCAAACGCGTCCGCGTACTCCCGGGATCGCAGAAATAACCACTCTCGTTATTATAAAAGAACTCGGGTTTATTCAGGCTCAGAACGGAATACAGTAAAGAGTTCTGGGAAACCGGTCCGAACGAAACGAGTCACCAGATCAATCTGACAGGCGGAAATTAAATCAATAATCTTATGCGTCCCCGTTGTCAAGGGACGCGCTTCAGCTTGAAGATTCTGCGGAGCGGAGCCAATTTCAGCCCACAAGTACGATCTCGACACGGGCGTAACAATATAAATGTAATGTATGTATGTATATATGTATGTGTATATATGTAATGTATGTAGTAGTATAACATATAAATGTAATGTATGTATGTATGTATGTATGTAACGTAATATAATGTAGTAGTATAACATATAAATGTATGTATGTATGTATGTATGTATGTATGTATGTATGTATGAAATTAACGTATGTATTATATTAATGGAAGGATATTACTAGGTGCGCAACTAAGTTTCCGGGTTTTTTTGATCAATAAAAAATAGAAAATTTCAAGAGAAATACAAAAAACGGTTTATTCAAAGTATCGTCCCTTGCTAGCTATACATTTTTTGCCATCTCTCTGGCAATACATGAATACCGCGACAATAAAACGACGCGTCTTTGGACCGAAACCATTCATCCAACCAATTTTGCACTTCTTCGAAATTGGTCAAGTGTAGCCCAGCCAAGCCATGCGCCATCGACCGGAACAAGTGATAATCGGAAGGCGCCAGGTCTGGCAAATACGGCGGGTGCGGTAGCAGATCCCATTTCAGCGTTTTGATGGTGTCCTGGACGATGGAACTGCGATGGCACGGAGCGTTGTCGTGCTGCAATATCACTCGTTCGTGTCTCGTGTCCCATTCTGGCCGTTTTTCGAGCAATGTATGGTTTAAATTGATCAGTTGTTGTCGGTAGCGATGCCCATTGACAGTTTCGCCCGGTTTCAGTAGCTCATAGTACACGATTCCTTTCTGGTCCCACCAAAGCGCTCCTTGTCCTCAGTGTCGAAATCGCCACTTCTGAAGCGTTTAAACCAATCTTCACAGGTAGTTTTCGATGGTGCATGTTCGCCGTAGGCCTCCTCAAGCAAACGACGTGCTTCAGCTGCATTTTTTTTCAAGTTAAAGCAGAAAAGCAAAGCTTCCCGCAAATGCTGTTTATTTGGCACAAAACTCGACATCTCCGTTGTTAGAAAAAATATTTTTGCGTTGCGATATGTGTTTATATAACGACTGGTTATTGTTAACAGATGTCCAAGCTATAACTTCAGACAACTTCAGACATGTAAGTCGAGTACATGTGTTATTGGTGCCATCTATGTGTGAAACCCGGAAACTTAGTTGCGCACCTAGTAATAATGATATCGTACATGTATTTAGCATTTAATATTTTTTATTATATACTTTATATGTATTACATATTTCAAACACTTTACATGTATCATTTTTTATATTAAGAATAAAATACAGTTTGCACGAATCAAATGACATTGTCCTTGCGTATCCACGAGTTGTGCGATCCATCGAATCCCAGCCATTTCACGTAAACCTCGTCACCCCTCCTGCGCAGTACTTTCTCCACGAGATACACGTCAGGATACGTCGCGCGATGCAACTCATGCTCGTAGAACGCTCCAGCGACGGATTTTCCACGATAGTCCTCGAGTAGGTAGGTTACGGGATTGGTATGCTGCACTGTACGGATCTTAAACACCTCGGTGGTCCAATTCGGCGTGTAACCCTTCTCGAAAATTGTCTTGTATTTGCTGACGCGTACCGAGTCGCCCGTTTTAAACTTTGCCGGGCCCGCGATCTTTATCGCGCTGTACACCGTAGCCAAGAGTTTTTCGGCGATCGCGGGGGTAACGTCGACGGGTCGCATGCCGATCATTCGATGCTTGCGCGCGTTGTAATCCGACACGAGTCGCGGCAAGGCGTCGACCCACTTGTAATTTCCATTGAGCGTAAACATCTTCCACATGTTGTTTTTTAACGTGCGATTGAATCGCTCGACGACCGATGCCTTCATCACCGAATACGTGGAATAATGATTGATGTCGTGTTTTCTCACGAGACGTTGCACGTCGGTGTTGTAAAATTCCTTCCCCATGTCGGTTTGTAGGTTACTAGGGCACCTCCCGCTATCTCGAATTATCTCAGCGATAGCGTCGGCTGTCTCGCTGCCGCCTTTACCCTTGAGCGGCACGGCCCACGCGTACTTGCTCAACACATCGATGACGGTGAGTATGTAGTGGTAGCCTCCGTTGAAACGCGAGTACGGGCGCATCTCGACGATATCAGCCTGCCACAGGTCGTCGTACCCTCGCACTATGACGTGTCTGCGGGGAAAATTTCTTCTCGCCGATGCGTGCAATTCGTCCACCAACCGTCGCTTTTCGATATTTTTATCCACATCGGTCGATTTTAACGGTCTCATATTTCGTTAGCGATTCGTTGGCTGTTCGTCGTCGTTCTTTAGCTGTACGTAGCCGTTTTTGTTTCTGTTTCTGCGTCGTTCGTCGCTGTTTCTGAACCGTTCAGAAACGATTTCGAGCCGTTCTCGAACCGTTCGTTGTCGTTCGTCGTCGTTGTCGTCACTTAACCGTTTCTTGTCACTCATCGTCGTCGTCGTCGTCGTCTACGTTCTTTAGCCGTTTGTAGCCTTTCCTGTCACCGCGTAGTTCGCAGCTGTTTCTAAACCGCTCGTAATCGTTTCTGAGCTGTTTTTGGACCGTTCGGTAACCGTCCGACAACCGTTCTTGAACCGTTCGACAGCCGTCCGACAACCGTTCTCGAATCGTTCGTTGCTCTTCGTCGCCGTCGTTAATTAACCGTTGCCTCTCTTCACTCGTCGCCGTTCAATAGTCGTTTCTGCTGAACCGTTTCTTGTCACTCATCGTCGTTCGCGAGTCGTTTCTAATTGTAACGCTCGCACGTCCTTCTCGAACGCGGTAAGCTTCTCGTCTGACTCTTTCCGTTGATCTCGCAAACTTTTAACGCACTGATCCACGTATAGTTTGTTAACCGCGTCACCGTCAGTCTCAGGTTGCGCTACGCGACGAATCTTGCGCGACCTTGCGTCAAAGTCCGTGGCGGTGCGACACAGAGCGTTGTCGCGCACAAAATTTCTCACTAATCCGCTCCACCGATGGTACGAAATGGCATTCGTCGCGTCTTCGCTCTGCTTGAACAATCCAAATTTGTTGATCGGCATTTCAACACCGATTGAACGGATCGCTGTCGCGCCGTTTAATTTATAATAAGCCCGGGTTCGCGAAGTTCCTCGATGATCGACGTGATCTCGTTGTCGTGGGCATTGTTGCCAGCTTGACGCGAAGCGTCGAGCAATCGCAGACGATCCACTAGCTCGTTGGGGTCGTCCCAGTGCACGTAGTCGATCTTATTGTCGGTTAGCGTCATCGCGCAAGGCGCGAATACGCCCTTTCCGGATTTTTTCTTCTTGGATTCGGTCGATATCAACGGTGAGATTACCCATAGATACTTGTATCCCCTGTTACCCTTTACTCGCTCGCGAGGATCGTGCTTGTATTAATGAGCACTCGTCGCCAACAGTATGCTCCTGTACTTTTGCCTATCGGCCTCCGTGTAGAGCTTATCATCGGGTATTTTTTTGAAGATTAACTCGTAAATACCGGGTGTGCCGGCGTATCGTATGCCACCGATAATTATGTTATCCGCTTTGTCCACGTCAAAATGTTTATTACCGAGCATCAATTCATTCTTGCCGAGATAAACGCCGTACACGTCGTCTGTCGTTGGATCGGCGCCCAAAACAGACGCAATGTACACTCGGCTCAGTGGACCCAAGTAATCTTCCAACGTTTCTACAAACATTTCTCGACCTTCCGACGTTTGCAACTGCTTTTGAACGGTCGTCTCGATCGAGTCATCCGTGGTTTCGAAAACATTCTCATTTTCGATAAATTCGGGATTTGTACAGTTGCACGGTTCGCGTCGGTGTAGAGGTTATCGGTGTAGAGGTTATCGGTGTAGAGGTTATCGGTGTAGAGGTTATCGGTAGTACTTTCGATCGTTTCGATTGATTAGATTTACGCGGTGTCGACGATGAGAGATCCGACCAGGAGTCTAATCGTTCCCTCTTTATCTTCGGTGTAGCATCCTCCTCCTCCTCCCCGCTAGCGACGCTTTCCGGCTTCTTCTTCTTCACCGCGATCAAGCTCGAGTTGTCGACGATCTTTTTCAGCGGCCCGATGAGAGGTTTAAAGTGCGTGTCCAACTCAATGTCCTTCTCGATCTTACCGGTTTTCAAAGCGCGAAGTTTCTTGCGAATCGAATCACTTGTTTTCGCAATATTTTTCACGATCTTCTCGCGTTCGCGAATCATCTCGCTCCCGTCGATCGCAGCCATCGCGGGGAAAAAACAAAGCAGAGCGTCGATCTCTCTCTCTGTAACGCTAACGTTTCACCTTCGACGACGTATCGGCGACGACTGACCGCTTTTGCGGTATCGCGAACACGTTGTAACGATGCACCCCCGAAAACTGCATCGTTCCGGCGTAACACCCTGCCGAGGCCGCCCGGCCGACCATCCGCCGGGCGAGGAACGGGCACGGTGTGCCCACCTTATTTTAAACGCTAGCATATAACGATAGGAAGCCCGCGAACGGGCTTGCCGCGGCAACCGCCTCGACGCGCCGAACGGTGCCGACCGCGGCCGAAGACCGCCGAACGCGATCGCGGCGTCGGGACGCCGTATTTTCCGACCGTTCCGCCGCGCCATCCCGGCGCTCGCGGTCGCCGTCGCTACCCCCGCCACTGCGGAACGCCGCCGCGCCGGGTATAAAAGACGAGCGTTTCTAACGCTAAATGCGATTTTCCGATCAACGCTCCGACCGACCGCACCGATCCTGAATTCCCGCATCTCTCTAGCAAGTCAGAACGAGGGTAGAGCGCCTCCGGCATTCTCTGTCTTCGCCGAGCGATTCTCGAAAGACGACAAGCTTTCTTCCACACCGCGCCCGCAAGTCAGAACGAGGGTAGAGCGCCTCCGGCATTCTCTGTCTTCGCCGAGTGATTCTCAATCGACGACCGGCTTTCTTCCACCGCGCGCCCGCAGGTCCGAACGAAGGTAGAGCGCCTCCGGCCCTCTCTGTCTTCGCCGAGTGATTCTCGTTAGACGACCGGCGTTCCTACATCACGCCCCGCTAGTCAGGACGAAGGTAGAGAGCCTTCGGCCTACTCTATCTTCACCGAGCGCTTCTCGATACCCGACCGGCTTCCCTGCACACGGAGTTACCCGAACGGGGGCAGAACGCGTCTCTGCCTCCACCGAGCGCTTCTCACCGGGTACTCCTACCACCTAACCGCGCCGAATTGCAGCGATCTCGCCGCCGTATCCGCGCCCGCGCGCCCCGCGCCTTACTTCGCGCCACCCGTCACACACCGATCGCCCGACTCGATCGCCATCCGCGTGCATTCCCGCGCGCACCGCGTGCGCCCCGGCTCTGCGTCCTGCGCTCGCCGCACCATTGTACGTACCGCGACTGTTACACTGTGTTCTCAATCCATTGTAAACCTCGCGACCGTGCATCATAGAATAAACTCTGCCACGTTATTGTTAACCACGATACACTTCATTTTGCCGAACTTCACCGCGCGTCCGTTCCTCCGCACCTCCTTCGAACCCAGCCCAGCCGCGAGCTAGATCCGCGTTTCGAACACAGGTTGTTTTATGGCGCCCGAACAGGGACCTGACCGTAAGGAGCAGACCCAGGAAACCGGCAAAATGAAGGAGTATTTCTATAGGCTAAGCAAACCCGACTTGATAACCGAACTAAACTCACTCGGACTCGACACCGAGGGCAATCTCGACGATCTACGCCGCCGATTGAATCGATTTATCGACGCCCATCCCGAGCAGTTCCAGGCGAACGCGTCCGACGCTCCCCCGCTAACTCTGACCGTGCCCACCGGAATACCGCCGAACGCATCCGACGCCCCTCCAAGAACGCTGACCGTACCCACCGGAGTACCGGCATCCCCCGTAACGATAATTCCAGCCGACCGCCCGACGGACCCCGCCCCCCCCCCCCTACCCAGATAATGAACCAAATGCGAAAATGGGGCCTCCACTTCGACGGGAAAGACCCATGGGCATTCTTGGAACGGATCGACGAGCTCCGCGCCGCGTACGGATTCTACGATGACCACTGGCTCCGCGGGCTGCCCCGAACTCCTAAAAGGGGACGCCCTCCTGTGGTACCGTAACAACCGCGACGGATGGTTGACCTGGGGGGATTTCATCGCCGATTTTAGAGAGACATTCCTGCCGCGACGATACCGACTGCAACTAGTAAATGAAATCCGCGACCGCGTACAGAAAGACGGGGAGCCATATGTGAAATACGCGACACAAATGCTGACCCTCATGCGTAGGGCAGGGGCTACTCGACCGAAGAGCAGGTCGAGCAGCTCTACGAGAACATGCACCCGATTATCAAAACCGTATCTGGCGGAGCGACGTCCGCAGCCCCCGGGAACTGCAGCAACGAGCAGGCGAGTTCGAACGATTGCAGCAGAATCGCAAAAAAACGCACCGTCGCGAAAAGCACCGCCACCGACCCCCCGGTCACCGCCGCCGTGTACAGTCGAAGCGAGTGCTGCTGGCGTTGCAAGCAACGCGGCCACACGCGCTTCGACTGCCGACCGCCCCGCCCGGAAGTTTTGCTCACAATGCGGCAAGGACGGCGTACTGACAAAAGACTGTCACCCGCCGCCGGGAAACGAAACCGGGACCGCGGAAACGCCGGCCGCCCCCCGGTCCTCCCCGTAAGATTCACGCCCCGGCCGCACCTAAAAACGCGCATCCGCGACCGCCCGTTAGAGGCCCTACTAGACACTGGCTCAGACATATCGTTCGTCAACGAGCACACCGCCCGGCTCGCGCAAACCCTCGGTTTCCCCGTAACGCCGGACGAAGGGCAAGTCCAGTTGGCCAACGGGCACGTAATAACGCTGCCCGGCCGCGTCCGATTGCCGATTCAGACCGCCGGCAAGACCGTCTGGCACTCGTTCACAATTATGCCGAACCTGAAAAACGCGATGTTACTCGGGGTAGATTTTTGGGCCAAACTCGGCCACGCCATTCCCGCGCCGGACAACGCGAGTCACCGCAGCCAGACACCCGCCACCGCGATGACCGAGGGCATCGCCCCGCGAACCCCGATCGAGGAGGAGAGGCTCCGAGCGTTCCTCGCAGAAGAACTTCCCCTCTTCGACCAGATAACCGGGCCGACCGACAAAACGGCCCACCATATCCGCGTCAAAACAAACATCGAACCGATTAAGCAGCGGTACCGACCGCGCAACCCGGCCATGCAGGCCATCATTAACACCGAAGTCGAAAAAAATGGAACGGGAGGGGTGATCGAGCGCTCGAAAAGCGCATGGAGTTCCCCGGTCGTCGTAGTACGAAAAAAGGACGGGAGCCACCGATTTGCATCGATTTTCGCCGGGTTAACGACGCAACCGAGACCGACGCCTACCCCCTCCCCCAAATCACCGCGACGCTCGACAAATTACGAGGAGCGAAATACCTGACCACGCTCGACCTTAAGAGCGGGTACTGGCAGGTCCCCCTCACCCCGGCAAGCCGACCGATCACCGCATTCACCGTACCCGGGAAGGGGCTCTTCCACTTCAAAGTCATGCCCTTCGGTTTACATTCCGCCCCCGCGACGTTCCAACGGCTACTGGATACCGTGCTCGGGCCGGAACTCGAGCCACACGTGTTCGTGTATCTCGACGATATCATTGTAATCACGAAGACGTTCGAGGAACACCTCCGCATACTGCGCGAAGTTTTCCGCCGCCTCCGCGCCGCGAACTTACGGCTCAACCCGGCCAAATGCAAATTCTGCGTGGACAGCCTACAATATCTCGGGCACATCGTCGACCGCGAAGGGATCCGTACCGACCCAGAGAAGGTCCGGGCAGTCGCCCAGTGGCCTCGGCCGCAGACAGTTAAGCAAGTACGGCAATTCCTGGGAGTAGCGTCGTGGTACAGGCGCTTCATCCAAGACTTCGCGACAGTCGCCGCGCCGCTCACCGCGCTCACGAGAAAACACGCTCGCTGGAACTGGGGGGAAGAGGAAAATACCGCGTTCGAGAAGCTAAAAGACACGCTGACATCCGCGCCGGTCCTCGCCTGCCCCGATTTTTCACGGCGATTTGTTCTGCAAACCGACGCCAGCACAACCGGCCTCGGGCCGTGCTCACGCAGAATTTCCCAGAGGGAGAAAGAGTAATCGCGTACGCGAGTCGCACGTTAAACCCGGCCGAACGGAACTATAGCGCAACCGAGCTCGAATGCCTAGCGGTAATCTGGGGGATTCGCCGGATGCGCGAATACCTCGAGGGCTACCCCTTTACCGTCCTCACCGATCACCAGTCCCTGCGGTGGCTACAAAAATTAGGCACCCCGACCGGCAGGCTGGGCCGATGGGCATTCGAGCTCCAACAGCACGACCTGGAGATTAAATACCGAAAAGGAGCCCTCAACCGGGTCGCGGACGCCTTGTCTCGGCAAACCCACCACCGCCGCCGTCACGACACCGCCCCGCTGTTCGTGGTACCGCCGCATGCTACGGGCCGCGCAAGAAAAACCCCCGGGACCACCCTGATTACGACATCCGAGACGGGAAACTATACCGACACGTACTGCATGACCTAAACTTTAACGAAACCCCGCCCGAAAATCAGTGGAAGGCATGCGTGGCCAAAGAACAGCGCCCCGAAATCCTCCGCCAGAACCACGACGCTCCCACCGCCGGACATCTCGGGATCGCAAAGACAATAGCGCGCATCGCCCGAATATACTACTGGCCCGGCATGTTCCGGGAAATCGCGAACTACGTCCGAAATTGCCCCCGGTGCCTAGGACACAAAGTCGCGCAAACCCGACCGGCGGGAACGCTGCACGCCACCGCCGTCACTCGCCATGGCAACAAGTCACGCTCGACTTAATCGGACCGCTGCCCCGATCGAAACAGGGCCACACGTGGCTCCTGACGATGCAGGACCGCTTCTCTAATGGCTAGAGATGCGGCCCCTGCGCCGCGCCACCGCTTCTGCCGTAACCACGCACATCGCCGAAGCGATTTTATTCCGCCACGGTTGCCCCGACACGATATTGTTGGATAACGGCACGCAACTCCGGTCCGGAAACTCGAAAAAATGCTCGCCGCCCATAACGTTCGACATGTATACACGCCGGTCCACGCGCCGCATTGCAATCCGGTTGAGAGAACAAACCGGGTTGTAAAAACGATGATATCGCTGTATGTCGACCGAAATCACCGTAATTGGGATGAGCGCATCCCCGAATTGCAATTCGCCTATAATACGGCCCATCACGAAGCCACGGGCTATACCCCCGCATACCTCGTCTTCGGCCGCGAACCGACCTCCCCCACTCAATTGGGAGGCCGCCCCGAATACCGCAGCCGCCCCGCCAGACGAGACGCGACGTCACCTCGAGGAAGCCTACGAGCTTGTACGGATACATTTGGCGCGCGCTTTCCAGCGGCAGGAAAAGTATTACAACCTGCGACGCCGTCAATGGGCACCGAAAGTCGGGGAGTGGGTGTGGAAACGCGAATACCCACTCTCCAACAAAGCCGCCGCGTTTAACGCGAAGCTCGCGCCAAAGTTCCGCGGGCCCCTCGAGGTGCGCCGGATAATATCGCCGGTAATCGTCGATCTACGCGACCGAAGCGGCAAGTGGAGCCGCCACATACACGTGCAGGATTTAAACCCGCGCCCGCCGCCCCCCCGCCCGCCGACAACGAAGAAAACAGCGACATCGACCACCAGGAGAATAGCGATACCGAGGACGACGATAACAACAATAACGAAACAAACCCGGAGGACGACGACGACACCGAAACATAAGAAACATTGCCCCACTCCCGAAATAGGCAACAATTACCGGCAATGAATACCGATACCGAAAAAGAGAGCCCACAGACGAGCCATGGAGACCGATCCGAGCAAGTCGAGCATCGAGAGCGATATTCTCGCCGAGATAGACAAGATCCTGGCAGAGCCGGTGGAATACGACCCGGCCTGCCCAGGATTCGGCACCACCTGGACGAAACTCTTCGCCCCGGGCACTGCCGCCGCCGCCGCCGCCATCGCCGCCGTCGCCAAGCCCGCAACCGCACCGCCGTCACGCAAAAACGTGCCGACGGTCGGCTGCGCGGTACAACGCTCGGACGAGCAGCAACGACGGAAGCTGGAGTGGCTCACCACCCCGCCACCACCACTGATCCGGAAGAAGCCACGGGCCGCGACGCCCAAAATTACCAGCGTCGAGCAGACCAACATCCGGCTTACCATCTTGCCGGGGCGGCCAACGATCTCGCCGAGCGTTCCACCGGCACCGCTACCGGAACCAGCCACGGCACGGATTCCCGCACCGCCTCCGCCGCAACCAGCTCCGGCCAACGTCCAGCCCTTGCGGGCAGAAGGGCCCAAGCCACCACCTCCGATCCCGGTGGAAGTGGAACCCGGACATACCATCTGGGTACCCCACTTCCACGCACACGTATCGCGCCAGCACAAGATGCGATCCAGGGGGAAAACGCTGGCACATACGGTTTAATGCGACCGGCTCCGTCCGCAGCATCCGCGTAATAATGCCGAAGCCGTAGAGCGCCGAATTCGCGCTTTTCCAACGGGGGGGGGGGGGGGGGTGATGTAACGATGCACCCCCGAAAAACTGCATCGTTCCGGCGTAACACCCTGCCGAGGCCGCCCGGCCGACCATCCGCCGGGCGAGGAACGGGCACGGTGTGCCACCTTATTTTAAACGCTAGCATATAACGATAGGAAGCCCGCGAACGGGCTTGCCGCGGCAACCGCCTCGACGCGCCGAACGGTGCCGACCGCGGCCGAAGACCGCCGAACACGATCGCGGCGTCGGGACGCCGTATTTTCCGACCGTTCCGCCGCGCCATCCCGGCGCTCGCGGTCGCCGTCGCTACCCCCGCCACTGCGGAACGCCGCCGCGCCGGGTATAAAAGACGAGCGTTTTTAACGCTAAATGCGATTTTCCGATCAACGCTCCGACCGACCGCACCGATCCTGAATTCCCGCATCTCTCTAGCAAGTCAGAACGAGGGTAGAGCGCCTCCGGCATTCTCTGTCTTCGCCGAGCGATTCTCGAAAGACGACAAGCTTTCTTCCACACCGCGCCCGCAAGTCAGAACGAGGGTAGAGCGCCTCCGGCATTCTCTGTCTTCGCCGAGTGATTCTCGATCGACGACCGGCTTTCTTCCACCGCGCGCCCGCAGGTCCGAACGAAGGTAGAGCGCCTCCGGCCCTCTCTGTCTTCGCCGAGTGATTCTCGTTAGACGACCGGCGTTCCTACATCACGCCCCGCTAGTCAGGACGAAGGTAGAGAGCCTTCGGCCTACTCTATCTTCACCGAGCGCTTCTCGATACCGACCGGCTTCCCTGCACACGGAGTTACCCGAACGGGGGCAGAACGCGTCTCTGCCTCCACCGAGCGCTTCTCACCGGGTACTCCTACCACCTAACGCGCCGAATTGCAGCGATCTCGCCGCCGTATCCGCGCCCGCGCGCCCCGCGCCTTACTTCGCGCCACCCGTCACACACCGATCGCCCGACTCGATCGCCATCCGCGTGCATTCCCGCGCGCACCGCGTGCGCCCCGGCTCTGCGTCCTGCGCTCGCCGCACCATTGTACGTACCGCGACTGTTACACTGTGTTCTCAATCCATTGTAAACCTCGCGACCGTGCATCATAGAATAAACTCTGCCACGTTATTGTTAACCACGATACACTTCATTTTGCCGAACCTCACCGCGCGTCCGTTCCTCCGCACCTCCTTCGAACCCAGCCCAGCCGCGAGCTAGATCCGCGTTTCGAACACAGGTTGTTTTAACGTTAAACCCTTTTCTGTATCGGCCGTTCGAAAGCGCGCTGTCCTTGTCTATCACTACGAATCCGTACTTGCATTGCCAACAATCGTTGCACAACGAGTAAAATTCATCGTACACCATGTCGGTATTTACGTGATCGTTGTACACGTGTTTCAAATTAGTGCCATCCTGTTTGAACATGATCAGCAGATTCGCGTTGTCGCGTATCAGATGTTTAGGTATTCTCGCGTACGTCTGACAGAGATAAAAGCAGTCGACACTCGAGTGCCTGCCCATCGAGAAATACTCTCTCACTGCGTCTTGCTTATCGCACGCCACGTCGTCGAAGACGAAGATCGAGTTTGGACACGCGTCGCTCGGTGGAATGACGTCACTGTTATTGGAGAAGGTGTAGTAGTCGATTTCGTCGATCGATGTCAATAAATTCTCCAAATATCGGTATTTCGGTTGTTGCAGCGATTTCGAGTACACGTACACGTTCTCGAAACGTACACCGTGCGGACTTTCCAGCAAACTTATCAGAACGTTGGTTTTACCGCAATTCGAGGGACCGCAAATGATCGCGCGTATAGTTGTCGGCAGCATCGTACCGTGTCTGCGCCTCTCCGCGTTGCCCTCCATCGACCGTGATCTGTCGTCGCAATTCGTCACGCGAATCGCCAATGGTTATCGCACGAATCTCATTTTTTTTCTCTTGCACTTTGTACGACTGAATCGAACTTTCGTTCGAACGTCTATTTATAGGTGCGCGGCACCGCGAATCGCTCAGTCGCAAAGATGTTCGTCCTGCTGTCGAGACCTTCGGACATTCGCGATTTTAGCGCCGAACAGCTGCAATTCGTGCCGAAAGCCGTTTTGTTGCAAATGTGCGGTGATCACGTCCACTACGTGTGGGACAAGCTTCCGGAGCATATAAAGACGGATTTGGAGGTTCAGACCAATCGTCGCTGTGACACACATTACAATCAACCGTGGCAGCGAACGCACATCGACGGTCCCGCCCCGTTGATTAAGAATTGCGGTGAATGTCAACGAAAATAAAAACAGGTAGAGGCCTGTTTAATCGCGCGATAGGTGCACTTCCGATCGAATTGCAAATTCCCGGCTATCAGTTTTGCGTTCCGGGTACTCGTCTACAAAAACGATTGGCTAGAGGTGATCCGGGTGTAAATCCATTGGACGCGGCGTGTCGCGAGCACGACATAGCCTATTCGCGTAGCAAAGAGCTCACCGAGAGACACGCGGCGGACAAGATACTCGCCGACAGAGCGCTAGAACGCGTCATCGCGAGAGATTCGGCTCTCGGAGAGAGGGCAGCCGCTACAGCCGTCTGGGCGGCCATGAAGGCTAAGACGAAGCTCGGAATGGGTTTGAAAACACGGAAAACACGAACGAGGAAAAGGTCGACGAAGAAACGGATACTTCCGACAGCGAAACGAAGTGGCGTATTGCCGATTCTACCGTTGTTGGGAGTTCTCGGTTCTCTGGCCGGCGGAGCGGCCGGAATTACAACGGCGGTGAACGCTAGCAAAGCCGCGCGGCGTCAGCTGGAAGAGACGCAACGTCACAATCGCGCCATGGAAGGTCGCGGACTTTATCTTGCTCCGTACAAATATGGACAAGGATTGTATCTCGGCCCGCACAAACGCGGGCGAAAAGTAGCGTTGGAGATTAGAAAGAAAAAAAACGTCAAAAAGACGTTAAATATGCCCGCGGGTATTACGACTAACGTACAATTGAGTCGATTGGCAAAGCGAATGCGCGTACCATTCTTCAGAGGTGTTTTCATGCGTGATTCGTTACCGACCGTCGATGGCGTACGTCGAAACGAGAGCGGTATCATGAATTTGGACGATGCAGCGGCCCCGGCACCCATTGGGTAGCGTACGCCAAGAGGGGAGATCGAGTCGTATATTTCGACAGTTTCGGCAATATTCGACCACCGAAAGAACTGGTGCGATATTTCGGACCGAGTGTGACGAAGATCGAGTACAATCACACGTCTTATCAGCGATACGATCAGAGCATCTGTGGACAATTGTGCTTGCAATTTCTCCGGACGATCGTCGATCGTCCGGCGCTGACTTAAAACCTGACGAC
>NW_027249828.1:0-70209 GCF_030848795.1 Temnothorax nylanderi
TTTAATTAAATATTTTTATTTTATAATGTTACCTCTTTAATTCTTTGTGATTAAAATGATTAAATGATTCTTTGTAATATTATAATTTTATCAAGGAGAATTAAAACTACTACCACTTGGGTTGATAGAAAGATCCTCAGGAATACAAAGATACATACCACTTGGGTTGAGTTAGGTAACACAATTTTGTTTTATTTTTTAAGAGTAGTTGCACTACAATTATTTTTCAAAGCAATATATATATTCTCTTTGTAGTTGGCGTAATTTAAAGATTTCATATATTTTTTGAAATATATATATCACTTGGATTGAGTTTGGTAACGCATTTTGTGATATAATAATAATTTTGTTATAAGGTATATATATATATATATATATATATATATATATATATATTCTCTCTTTGTAATTGGCGCAGTATTAAAAGATTTCACATATTCTTTTTTAAATAGATACCACTTGTTATTTAGGTTTTTTCGAGATAGATATCACTTGGATTGAATAAAGTAACAATTTTGTAATTTAATAATTTTGTGAGACAATTTTTGTGAGACAATTTTGTGAGACAATTTTTGTGAGACAATTTTGTGAGATAATTTTTCGAAACGTTGTGAGTTTAAATATATTACAATAATTATTAGGCCAGTTGGGTCGAACAAAAACGACTTCTGTTTTTAATAATTTTGTTAAGATAGATATCACTTGGATTGAATAAAGTAACAATTTTGTAATTTAATAATTTTGTGAGACAATTTTTGTCAGACAATTTTGTGAGACAATTTTTGTGAGACAATTTTGTGAGATAAAATTAATGATACTACCACTTGGTTTTTTCCGAGGTAACAACCACGCGTGTACTTGGCGCCCTTTTTTTACCTTTTTTGAAAAAGGTAATTTTGTACTGATTTAATATACCGTGCTATATTTGTGAAATGTTAATAAACGTAATATAATAAAATGTTAATAAATGTAATAATTGTAACCGTATTGTAAGCATATAATTTACTTACTCTCTGAAACCTCTTCATTTGAAACTGTGTCTAAACCTGAAATTGAATCATCTGGAACTGAATCTTGAAATACATCGTTATCGTCTGGAACTGTATCGTCTGGAACTGTATCATCTGGAACTGTATCGTCTGGAACTGTATCATCTGGAACTGTATCGTCTATGTCCGATACTATTAAAATAGCTGCAACAAATGAAACGTGTATAAAAATTAAAAAATGACTGTCATATTATTTGTTTGACATATGTACACACGGGGACAGGAATGCCTTAACACATGAAATTGCACGCGTATCGGAGCATATTCAGAGCGCGTGCTCCGTCTCTAGATATTCGTTCATCATGACTGTAAGTATCCGCGCAAGACTCTCGTATAGTAATGCAGCGTAACGTAACGTGGATCAACGCACAAGAAACGTATCGGTTACGGTGTTATACGTATACAAGAGTCTTGTGCGGAGGGTCTTAATTACTCGGCAAAGTTGTCCCAATATATATTTTAAGAATATTTTATAATAATATATTTCAAATAAATAAATAATTAATTAATAATATAATATCAGGGTATATTAATAATTAATAATATAATATTACGTTTGAAAAGTAACTCATTACCGTAATTCGTTACTCATTGAAAAAGTAACTCATTGTTATCGTATATAACTCGTTACTCATTAAAAGAAGTAACTCAACGTTACTTCCATAACTCGTTATTCGCATTGAGAAGAGTAACTCGTTACCGTTACTCATTGAAAGTAACTCATCGTTACCGTAACTCGTTACTCATTCAATAAAGTAACTTATCGTTACCGTAACTCGTTATTCTCATTGAAAGAACACCGAAAGAACGGTTTTGCTGAAAATTTTAAAAATTTAGCTAGATACAGATCTAAAAATAATTTTGTTGCACCATCAAAATAATTATGTAGAACGTTCAAACTGATTTCTAAAATGTCAAAATTTTTTACAGAATTATTATTATACTTTACGACCTACTATAATTATTTTGATCTTACAACAAAATTATTTTCTGTGTCTAGCTAAATTTTTATATACTTCAGCAAAACCGTTCTTTCCATGAAGTAACTCGTTCCCGTTACTCGTTACTCATTGAAAGAAGTAACTCATCGTTACCGTAACTCGTTATTTGCATTGAGAAAAGTAACTCGTTACTGTTACTCGTTATCTATTAAAAAAGTAACTTGTTATTAAGTATTTTTATAAAGTAACGTTTATATATGTATATATATATATGTATATATATATATATATATATATATATATATATATATATATATGGAGGGGTTAAAGCCATAGTGGTGTAAGTCACTTTTTTTAACCTATCGAGTTAAGTTCATAGATGCAGTCTACACATGCAGATATGTTGAAAAAAGAAGAAAAAAAAAGTGGTCAAAAAAATTGACTTACACCACTATGGCTTTAACCCCTCCATATATATATATATATATATATATATATATATATATAGATCGCTTTGTGAGCATATCAAGTTATGCAGAACGCGTCGTGGACGTTTCTCAAATGCACATATCGCGTTGTGGATAATAAAAACGTCCACACACCGAAAAAATATCTCATTTCGGTATTTGGATAATCAGCACCGTCCACAACGCGTTATGGATGTTTTTTTCGCTCACTGAGCGATTTCGGTGTTTGGGCGTAACATATATAATACATTATAATTTTTATTATAAGCAAAAGTTATTTTATAAAAATACTTTACTTTATTAAAATTAAAAGTACTTTTTTTATAAAAATATCAAGTTGCTGTTTTCTTTTTACGCATTACCGTTACTTTTTGTAAAAAAAATAACATAATATCGTTTAAAAAATGATATGTATATACATATACACACGTAGAGAGAAAAAGAAAGAGAAAGAGAAAGAGAGAGAGAGAGAGAGAGAGAGAGAGAGAGAGAGAGAGAGAGAGAGAGAGAGAGAGAGAGAGAGAGAGAGAGAGAGAGAGAGAGAGAGAGAGAGAGAGAGAGAACACATAAATATAATATAAATTTGATGGCATAACAGCAGTTTGGCTATTTTTCTAATAGAATCGATGTTAATTATAATTTAAATTAAATTACCTACATTGAATTTTGGCACCGTATTTATATTACCATAGTGTTACCCCCCCCCCCTCCACACACACACACACACATACACACACGCGCGCGCGCACGCACATAAAGAGTGAGTTATTTTAATTTACCCACCCCAATAACTTTCTTATTTTTAATTGTAGAAAAAAAATGCTTCAGACGAAAGTTGTTTGGTTTGAAGGGGGACATATGATTTAGTCATGTCGTAGATGTCGTTTTCAAGAAATTTTAAGGGTGACTAATTTCTTAAATAAAACTTGATTTTTTTCCTTAAGATAAAAGTTGTAGAGCTCGTGGAGACTTTTCCAAAACACTATAATAATAAAGCTCTCGTTCGTTAAGGATTTCCTGAGATATTTTAAATTTTGTTATAATATTTTTAATATAAAATATAAAATATCTTGTAAAGTATTAATTTACTTTTCGAAGACTTTACCTTGATACTTTTATACGTAGATAATGAAAGAAATCAATTGTTGTAAAAAAAGAACAAAAAAAATTATATAAAAAAATTTTATTACATTTTGTAAACGCATTCAATTTTGCAAAATTGCAAATGTAAAAATTAATTTTATTATTATATGCTTTCTTTCATTATTTTATATACAAAAGTGTCAAGGTAAAGTAGTCAAAGGTGAATACTTTAGAGACTAACGAGGTATTTCATATTTCATATTATAAAAATATCATGAAAAAATTTAAAATATCTCAGGAAATCTTTAACGAAAGAGAGATATATTATAGTGTTTCGTAAACGTCTCGACGAGATTCACAACTTTTCTCTCAAGGGCAAAATCAAGTTATTTAAGAAATTAGTCGCCTTTAAAATTTCTTGAAAACATTTCTTAAAAACATCTACGACATAACTCACGTAAGAATCATGTGTCCTCTTTTCAAACCAAACAACTTTTGTCTAAAGCAATTTTTTTCTACAACCAAAAATAAAAAAGTTTTAGAAATAATTTGAACAGTCAAATATTCTTTATCTCATGTAGTTTTAGGAAAAAATGTTTCTGACAAAAGTATGACTTGGAGGAGGACAAATAATGGTCAAATCAATTTTTGAAAAATTAATTTTTTTAGGTCACAAAATTATCGTCACATAAAATTCTAATTTTTTAAATTATTATTTTAAATTATTATTATTATTTTTTTTTCTATTTTTAAATTCTATTTTTTAATGTTTAAATATATTAAAATTTTATGAAACTTGTAACGGCTCATCACTTTTTGAATAACAATAACGATAACAAGTTACTTTTTATAATAGGTAATGAGTAACGGTAACGAGTTACTTTTTTCAACGAAAATAACGAGTTGCGGTAACGATAAGTTACTTCTTCAATGAGTAACGATTAACGGACAAGTTACTCTTCTCAATGCGAATAACGAGTTATGGTAACAATGAAGTTACTTCTTTTAATGAGTAACGAGTAACGGTAACGAGTTACTTCTTTCAATTAGAATAACGAGTTATATACGATAACGATGAGTTACTTTTTCAATGAGTAACGAATTACGGTAATGAGTTACTTTTCAAACGTAATATTATATTATTAATTAATATACCTGATATTATATTATTAATTAATTATTTATTTATTTGAAATATATTATTATAAAATATTCTTAAAATATATATTGGGACAACTTTGCCGAGTAATTAAGACCCTCCGCACAAGACTCTTGTATATGTATAACGCCGTAACCAATACTTACGTTTCTTGTGCGTTGACCCACGTTACGTTACGCTGCATTACTATACGAGAGTCTTGCGCGGATACTTACAGTCATGATGAACGAATATCTAGAGACGGAGCACGCGCTCTGAATATGCTCCGATACGCGTGCAATTTCATGTGTTAAGGCATTCCTGTCCCCGTGTGTACATATCAAACAATTAAGATGAATTAATTTATTACCCATACTGTTCATACTGTTAAAACAATTTTTATTAAGCACTCACCCTCGTCATTTTTCAATTCACGTGCATGCTTTATTAATTGTCTTGCAAAAGCCTTATCTATATAGGGGTAACAGAGAAATGAGAGAATTAAAGAAATGAGAACAAAGAAAAAAGAAATGCAAACAATAATAAAGATGACTGAAAAGAAAGAAATGGATAATTACGTAAAACAGATATTACAAATAAAACAGTTTTCAAGATAAAATGGAATATGACAGGTGAATAAATAAAGCTCCAAGATGGATTCAAGCAAAGTTAAACACAATCAAGACAACCCAAAACAAAATGTTATTTACCTTTTCCTTCTTTACAGTTTTTACTTTACAAATAACAATAATAATTAGGGCTGTGTTTAAAAATTTCACTAAAGTGAAATTTCTATTCTTCTATCCTTATTCAATTCTCAGTAAAAGGTACAAAGATAGAAAAATGGAAATTTTACTCGAGTAAAGTTTCTGAACGCAGCCTAAAGTAATAAGTAAAGTAATAAGTAATAACTAAAAATAAAAAACAATCTCAGAAGCCTTTTAACTTACCACGTCGGGCTTTTAGTGCATCCACGGGAGTAAGTTGAAGAGTAAAGTACTCTTGCGTTTCTGCATCATACATTTTCACTTTTACGTACATTTTTACGTACAGTTGAAAAAGTTAACCTGAAAAAAAGTTGAAATGCAAAACCATTTCACTCTCAATCTGTATCTCTGGGCCAGTGTTCTCCAAGAAGTAGATGTACGGAAAATGCGAGCAGGACTGAAAAAGATATCAAAAGTTATCTTCACTGTAAACTCGTAAATTCTCGATACAAAATTATTTGAAAGTTTACAAGAATTTTATGACTGAAAACGCGGATGTCAATGACAACTAATAATTTCACGAGTTCAGGAAACTCGCCCGTATATATTATAAACGTTATTTCATCCCAACGAGTATTTCGTATCGAACTTTCAAGCGTGAAGCAAAAACGAAAGCGTTATGCGAGAATTGTGTGATTTACCTTCAAAAGTGTATCAAAAAACAATAGTGAACAATGTATCAATCCTATCGCAATTGCAAAAATGTATATAAATCGCTTAACGGTCGGCTACACAAATGGCGGAAATTGAACTGTGCATGGATAATGAGTAATCTAGATGCGCTTAGAATTTACTACTGCTACTGTTCATAGAGCTTGCAAACGCTAACGCTACTCATACACCACCTCCAAGGCAAGAGCGTTGATAGCGTGAGTTATGACGTCAAACGCTACAGACAATGACGTCACGGATGGCGCTGGTAGCGTTGGCAGCGAGCTCCCCGAACACCGATAGTACCGAATAGCGCTAGTAGCGAGCTCCCCGAACGCACCCTATGAGGAAGCCAAATTAATAAATATCTACTAATAATTATGCATAAAAAAATAGGCTTTCTCATAGAGGAAGCAATGTGCAGGTTTCTACTTGCACACTTAAAAACTATAAGGAAGCAATGTGCAAGTTTCTACTTGCTCACTTAAACAAGTTTCTACTTGCACACTTAAAAACTATGAGAAAGCAATGTACAAGTTTCCACTTGCACACTTAAAAACTATGAGGAAGCAATGTACAAGTTTCTACTTGCACACTTAAAAACTATAAGGAAGCAATGTACAAGTTTCTACTTGCACATTTAAAAACTATGAGGAAGCAATGTGCAAGTTTCTACTTGCACACTTAAAAACTATGAGGAAGCAATGTGCAAGTTTCTACTTGCACATTTATTTTTATGGATAGAGTATCATTAAAGGTAGATTGGTGTTGAATTTGGCAATGATCGGTGAAGGGGTTACCCATTTTTGCCTAAAAAGTGTACAAGTCATACATATAATCTTATATATAAGGTATCATTAAAGGGAGGTTGTTTTGAATTTGGCGAAGATTGGTGAAAGGGTTACCGATTTCTGCTTAAAAAATGTATAGGGTAGACCGAGGCAAGGAAAGAACCTTTTTACCGATTATCGCCAAATTCAATACATGTAATTTTTTTAGCAGAAATCGGTAACTCCTTCACTGATCATCGCCAAATTCAATACCTTCCTTAAATAATATTCTATCCATCAAATAACTTACACATTTTTTAAGCAAAAATCGATAACCCTTTTACCGACCCTCGCAAAATTCAAAACATCTTTAATTTAATAATACTCTATGTAAAATTACATGTACATCTTATACACTTTTTAAGCAGAAATCGGTAATCCCTTCACCGATCCTCAAAAAATTCAAAATTTTATAAAGAAAGAACCCTTTTACCGATTATTAGATATACCGATAATCAACCAATATTATATATGAAATAGGGGTAGAAAAGACTGAAGAATATAATAAAATTAGAAATAGCCCCATATTTCAAAATTTGCAAAAGAACCCCTTTACCGATCATCGCCAAATTCAATACCAACCTTCTTTAAATGATACTCTATCAATTAAAAAAAAATTTAGCCCGATATCTCAATATTTGCGAAAGTTAGAGCAACCACGGACATTTCTAAAAAAATTCAAATTTTTTTTAAAAAAGAACACCTTTACCGATCATCGCCAAATTCAATACCAACCTTCCTTGAATGATACGCTATCGATTAAAAAAAAAACAGCCCGATATCTCAATATTTGCGGAAGTTAGAACAACCACGGACATTTCTAAAAAAATTCAAAATTTTTTTTAAAAAGAACCCCTTTACCAATCATTGCCAAATTCAATACCAACCTTCCTTGAATGATACTTTATCGATTAAAAAAGAAAAAACAGCCCGATATCTCAATATTTGCGGAAGTTAGAGCAACCACGGACATCATGCAATCGTAAAGATTTGGTAAGTTTAGCTGTTTTTAAACAGAAATCGGTAACCCCTTTATTATTAGCAATTTTTATTAATTCTATTATATTCTTCAGTTTTTTCTACCCCTATTTCATATATAATTCGTTAAGATTTGGTTGATTAGTTCTGAAGTTATAAAAATTTCGGTAAACTTGGTTATTCTTTTTAACAGAAATCGGTGTAACCCCTTTATTATTAACAATTTTTATTAATTCTATTATATTCTTCAGTCTTTTCTACCCCTATTTCATATATAATTCATTAAGATTTGGTTGATCAGTTCTGGAGTTATAGAAATTTCTGTAAATTTGGCACAGACATACATACACACATACCGACATTTTTTTTAATGCAATATTTCGACGTTTTAAAACACTCTGAACATATTGACATTAAAAACTCAAAAAACAATCTTTTCTTTGGTTTCTTCTACCCCTATTTTATATATAATTCTTTTAAATTTTGTTGATTAGAGCCAACTTTATACGCAATCAAAGGTTCATATACGAATTTACGAAAACAAAGCTTCCTCTATGAGGAAGCAAAAGATTGTTCTAGCAAAACTTTTGAAAGAGGAAGAGGCACTCAAATAACAAATAACTTATAATATTAATAACGTAATAATATATATGATAAAATATAAAAATATATTTTTATATACTATAATTAAAAATATAGTTATTGATTAGTTTATTAAAGTTTTAATATTTTAATAAATATTGTGTATTTGTGTTAAATAAATAAAACATTTTTCAAATAAAATAAATTTTTAATTTATATTTGTACAAAAATTTATTATTAACATTATTTTAATAATATACAGATATATATATATACATAAATAATAAAAAATATAATTTGTTCGTGGCACTGTTGTACAAGACTTTATCATGATTAACATATAATATTAAGTAAACAAAATACAAAAATATATATATATGTATAATATAATATTGAGAATCACATTTCTCATTGGGATTCGTGATACTGTTTCATAAAAGCACTTTTTTTATGAAAAGTGTCTTAAAATAAAAGCATTTCTGTGTGCAAATCCTATACCATTTTGTTCACGATTTATGATGTCATCAAATAATATATTTTCATTGAACTGCTCTTCGTTTATTTCGCCCAGATTATGTTGAATGCAGAGATTATGCAAAACGGCAGTAGCCCAAACAATTGATACCGATGTGCTCAATTTCGTTCTTAAACCATTATACAAACATGGAAATCGACGTTTCCAAACTCCAAACAGTTGTTCAACTATAACGCGTGTTTTCTTGTGTGCAGTGTTGTATCGAACTTCTGGGTCTTTCTCAGGTCTTAAAACAGGCGTTAGTAGAAAGCTGCGGCACGCATATCCACTATTACCAAGTAGAATTCCGTTCAGATATCCCTGCTCGAAACGACAGCGCAGACCACTTCGATCAAATATTACGGCATCGTGAGTTGAACCGGGATGCCTGACAACTATATCAAGAATTTCTCTTTGGGGTCCAGCTACAACCTACAAAAAGAATAAATCATAACAATTATTAACTCATTAATAATTATTTAACAAACAAATTTTGATATACAAAATAAAACAGTTAAAAAATATACCTGTACATTCAGAGAGAACCATCCTTTTCGATTCCGAAATACCTCTCCATTATTCCCTCCAGGATTTGCAATACGTATATGGGTGCAATCGATACACCCTATTATAGATGGAAAGTTTGCCACCTCATAAAATTTATTTTTATTACTCCGACGTTTTTCTTTGGTGGAAAAATTTATATAAGCACCTACGTATGATGCTAAAATTCTGGAAACTCGTGCAACAACTCTCGATACTGATGCTTAACTGTATCCTCGCAAGTCTCCATTAACAATCTGCAATTAAAATAACATAAATGAAATAATAAATTAACGATTTGTTTACCACACACACAGTGTTAGAACACAATTTACAAACCTGAAAGCTGCTCGTTGCATAAAAACGCAATGTGATTAAAAGCTGCATCAACGGAGAAATCGGCAGTCCACGATTATTCAATCGTCTCAACTGATCACTTACTAGAGGTAATAAGATCTCGATCACAGCTCCTTTGCTAAATCTGTATCTTTTCCGAAAAGGAACATCTTCGAAAAATTCTAAGGGATTTTCCCAATCACGAATGTAGCCAATGTAGTTTTCGGAAGCCGCCACAAAATCTGATCCTCTGGATTTTCATCCTCAAATCCAGTATCAGAATCACTTAAAAATTCGTTGTTCATTATTTTTTTTTCTTTAATACCTTTCAGTCTAAAAACGTGACACTGCAAGGTTACGTGACACTGGTAGCAAGGTGACACTGTGAGGTTATGAATACGGGTATATGGTAGGTTAGATTTCAATAATTCTGCGAATCTCCTCCTCAAGGAAGCTCGTGACCTCCCTTGAGATAAGGGAACCAATAAGGTTCCTTGTTCGGTCAAGAAAGGTTTATGAAACTTGAAACGAGGAATAAGGAGTCCTTATTCCTCAAGGAAGGACTATGAATACGGGTATAAGGACGCTGATCTTGACTATGTACAGGCGAGCGCCGACCATACCGCCCACCAAAATACAACGCATTGTATTTTATTCCTCCGAATCCGTGGCCCGTGGTGTTGTGCCCATCGGCAGGGGGCACAATTTCACCAAGGGGCGTAAGATCGAGCCGTCCGCCACCCGATCCGTGGCGACACGCGGGACGCCCTCACTACCGGAGTGGAGCGCTTCCACGCGGCCGCGTTTCCAGCGCAAAGGGGACGCGTTATCGTCCTTGATAAGCACTAAAGAGCCCACGGTGAGCGGGTTGGCTGTAGTCCACCATTTGGGACGCTGCTGCAGAGTACTAAGATACTCCTTGTGCCAGCGCCTCCAAAAATCCTGGTGCATCCGCTGTACTAGCTGCCATCGGCCTAAACGATTCGTCGACAACGGAGTCAGGTCGGGCGAGGGGACGGCCACGAGAGGCTCCATGGTTAGGAAATGTCCCGGAGACAGGACCTCGAGATCCATCGGATCGGTACTCAGCGGGCAAAGGGGTCAAGAATTCAAGACGGCCTCGATCTGCGCGAGGACCGTCGTGAACTCTTCTATCGATAGGGTCTGATCCCTCACCACGCGTCGAAGATGGGTTTTAAAGGACTTGACACCCGTCTCCCAGAGGCCCCCGAAGTGGGGCGCCGAGGGAGGATTAAACGACCATTTAATCCTTTCTCGCTCCGCTGCGTGGCACATGTGCTGTTCAAGCTCTCGTGCCGCTCCTACAAAATTAGTGCCGCAATCACTGAATAAGAGTGAGCAGCGTCCGCGACGAGCGACGAAGCGTTGCAGCGCAGCGAGAAAGGAGTCTGTGGACAGCGACAGTGCGACTTCCAAGTGGATCGCCTTAATTGTGAAACAAACGAACAGGCATACATAAGCTTTGAGGGAGGAGACTCCCCGAGCTCGACGGGGAACTATCGAAAACGGTCCCGCGAAATCTACACCGCTGATCGAAAACGGCTTGACTGCATTAACCCTTTCGGCCGGAATGTCGGCCATGGGAAGTTGGAGAGCGTGTGGATTCGCTCGGAAGCATTTATAACACCCGGCAAGGACGCGTCGAATCGCGCGGTGTACTCCGATTATCCAAAACCGCTGGGCGAGCAAATACTGAATCGTGCGTCTACCTGGGTGTAAATTCGTACGGTGTACCTGTTTGATGACGAGCTCGGTCAGTCGGTGTTTATTTGGTAGCAGCACAGGGTGTTTGGCCTCGTACGTCAATCCCGAGTGGATGAGTCTGCCGCCCACCCTGAGAATACCCGTTGGGTCAAGAAAAAGAGCGAGTTTGAGAAAAGGCTTGGGTAGTCTCTTCCCGTTTCTAATGTTATCAATCTCGTTGCGAAATGATTCCGACTGAACAAGTCTTACTACTACTAATAATGCTGAATGCGCTTCGAGTTGATCCACGGCCAAGGTCGCGGGCACCGGCTTGGCCCCGGATTGACCTGTAAATCTTAGGAGATACGCTACTATTCGACAGATCTTATCTAGCGACGAAAATCTATCTAATAATGAATATAACGAGTGCGAGGGATCGAGCGCGACGAGGGATGTGATCCGTTCCTCCTCGCGGGGAAGGATGTCTTCCGATAGCACAGGCTCGGCGCGGGGCTCGAACTCCTCCAGCCACTCAGGGCCTCTCCACCATAACGAATTTTCCGCAAGTTCACGAGGAAAAAGTCCACGCGAGCAGTGGTCGGCTGGATTGCACTCAGTGGCAACATGGCTCCAAGCCAATACTGCGAGTTTCTCCTGTATCCGAGCAACGCGATTGCGAACGAAGGTCCTCCATCGGTGCGGGGAAGAACGGATCCAAGCTAGAGCAACCTTGGCATCGGACCAGGCATACTCATCATCTATGTCTATATGTCCTTGCAGGACCTGACGGACGTAAGCGATCAGGTTCGCAAGAAGCAACGCAGCGCAGAGATCTAAGCGGGGAAGAGAGATAGCTTGCAACGGAGCCACCTTAGATTTAGCACAAAGTATCACGATCTTAACCCCCGAAGGAGTGACAAGACGTAGGTACACGACTGCACCATATCCCTGTTCGCTCGCGTCGCAAAAGCCGTGTATCTCGCGCCGAACGTTATCGCCCGTGGGAAAGGTACGAGGTATACGCAGGGAAGCTAGCGCGTCGAACTCCGATTGATAGCGTTCCCATTGACGGCGAACATCTGATGGAGGTTCGTCGTCCCACTCGAGCTTTAGAGTCCACAAACGTTGGATTAATCGCTTTGCGGTAAATGTCAGCGGCGCCAAAAATCCCAAGGGGTCAAAGGTACGCGCTACGTCCGATAATATTGTACGTTTTGTGCATTTTCGAGTCAGAGGGTTAAGCTGAAACCCGAAGCTATCTGACTGCGAGTGCCAACGAAGGCCCAGAACCTTAAGTGCTTGATCATCGGCCGACTCAAAAGAAAGCGTCTTCTGACTACAGATTTCCGGATCGAGACCCCCCAACGCGGCGGGGTGGCTACTCGACCACTTTCGCAACTCAAAGCCGGCACTCCGAAATAACTCGAGCAATTGATCGCGGAGCGCAATAGCTTGTTCGACGGTGCGGACACTGACGACGACGTCGTCCACGTAGAGCGACTCGAGTAGCGCCGCGTACACCAACAGATACTTGCTCCTATTATCGTAAGCTAATTTGAGCAAACAATAAATCGCTAAAAACGGAGAGGCCGTGGTACCGAATGTGACCGTCTTGAGTAAGTAATCGAGGATTGGCTCTGATTCCGAAAAGCGCCAGACGATACGCTGATAATCGCGATGCTTCGGGTGTATCCAGATCTGCCGGAACATTTGTTTCACGTCCGCGGTAATGGCCACGGGCTCAGCGCGAAAGAGGAGTAGGACCGCGACTATGTCGGGCTGCAATTTCGGGCCACTGAGCAAGGTATCGTTTAAGGATAGCCCGTTCGGGCATTTCGACGAAGCATCGAAAACGACGCGAAGTTTTGTAGTAGTGCTGTCTAGCTTGTAAACCCCGTGATGGGGCAAATAATACACGCGACCGTCCGCGGGGAAGGGATCGCTCGCTAGCTCCATGTGGCCGTTATCTAAGTAATATTGCATGAATGCGTTATAGCTATCTCGAAGTTCCCCATTTGATTTGAAACGACGCTTGAGTGCGCGTAGTCGATTGACGGCTATCGATCGAGAATCCACGAACGTAGGGAGGTCCGAGACGAACGGATACGAGACAACGAAACGACCCGAATGGTCGCGATAAGTGGTTCGGTCGAATATCTCCTTGCAACGCCGATCCTGCTCGGAGCAAGGAATAGATTCGGGAACCTCCTCCAATTTCCAGAACTGCCCCACCGCGGCGTCAATCGACTCAATAGTAGTGGCGAAGGAGCGCAAGGGTTGCACGTGCAGTAATGGAGAGACCGCGCCCATCAAGACCCAGCCGAATGCTGTGTTAAAGGCGTCCGGTTCTCCGGTTTTGCCGGTACGCCGACCGTCGCGTAACACGGACACGAAAGATTCAGCCCCTAGTAGCATATCGATAGAACCGGGCAAATGGAATTCCGGATCTGCGAGCGGCAGTCCTCGCAGGTGATCCCACGATTTAAATTCGACTCGGCTACTGGGCAACGGCGAGGTGATGCGGGGAAGCACGGTGGCTTCAACCGGGAATCGAATGTCGGTTTTATTTTGCACCCGGATAACGAATGAGGTGAGGCCCCTCGTAGTAGCGGCCCTCGTTTCGCCAACGCCTAACACCGTCGCGCGATGCCTTGTCCGAGAGAAGCCGCCCCTTTGAGCGCAACCTTCCGTGACGAAATTTGCCTGACTCGCGCTATCGAGCAATATGCGGACCGGGAAGGCTCTGCCGTGAACGTCGATGGCCTCCGCACGAACGGTCGACAGCAAGACCACGCGATTCGAAATGCTGGCCATGGAGACGATCAGTTTATCGCCCGTATCCACCGGAGCCGCGGGATTGTCAACGACCGGAGTGACCGCCGGGGCGGCCGCAAGAGGCGGGACGCTGGCCTGCCCGAAATGCAGGAGCAAATGGTGTTTCGCCCGACAAGACCGGCAGGTAAAAGTGCTAGAGCAATTCCTCAAGTTATGTCCCGCGCGGAGGCAATTTAAACAGAGTCCCTGTTCACGAGCGAAGTTGTACCGCTCCTGGACCGAGAGCTGCAGGAAAACGGGGCACTTAGTCAGCAAATGCTGCTCCGTGCACTTAGGACACGCGGCGTTTTGGACGATGAGCGAGGTGGTCGACGCGGCCTTCTTTGGCGGCTGAGGTTTTGATTTACTCGACTGCGCCGAAGAGTTTGATGCCGACGCGAGAACCGTACAGTATCCCGCCAGGAATTTCGTCAAGTGATCGTACCGCGGCGATTCCACGGTCATGTGGGCCGCTTCGAACTTCTCCCGTAGCGTAGGAGTGAGCTTCTCTAATAAATGATTTAGCAGCATAAAGTCCCACGCCTCCACCGGATAATCCAGCATACTCAGGGCGCGCGTGTTCTCGGTGAACACGTCCAATAACGCGCGGAGGGATTCGGCGGAATCCGCAACCAACGGCTTGGCGTGTACAAACGAACGCCAGTACTGCGTTGCTAACCTGCGTTTGTTCTGATAGCGCTCTCGAAGCGCATCATACGCGATCTCGTAATTTTCCGCGGTCAGCGGCAAGTTTCTTACGATGCCGAGAGCCTCCCCCGATAGCGAGGCCAACAAGTACTGATATTTCTCGATAGCGGACACGCTGCGATTTTCGTGGATCGCCTTATTGTACAGCGCGATGAACGTTGGCCATTGGCCAAGATCACCTTTGAATTGAGGGAGGGCGATCTTCGGCAATTTGATTGCGGAGTGATGCATTTGCGGCGCGCCCCGCGAGGACTCGTTGGTCCCCCGCGCGGGAACGAAGCTTTCGTATCGCCCTATTACCGCGAAACGCATCTGGTCGAACTCGTCACGTATCGCGTCTTCGACGGCGAATTCCTCATCCGTAGCGTCTTGTATTACTTGGAGGTGGGCCTCCTCAAAATTCCGAACTAATTGGGCTACCGTCGGATAACGAACGAGAAAGGTTGGTCTCAGAGCCACGTTGTCTACCGCGAGCATCGAATATTTATGTATTTCCTGCATGCGCCGCATGCACAGTTCGCGCCGCGATTTGCAGCCCCGATTCATTTTGAAATCGAAGTACGATATTTAATGTCTTGAGTTGAAGGCCGTTTGTAACGCGCGGCACAAATAGTGTTATGCTCGTCGGCCGTTAGCGAAATACAATACACAAACGTGCGAAGGAAACGACGAATTCGAGAGTCGAATACAAGCCAGGGGATGGCAGCCAGCACAACAACGTACGAAGTATGTCTTGCTTTGAAATGCGGAGACCAAAACAACCGAACAATGCACTATGGGACGTTTCGCCTATTTTTTGGCCAAAATATCAAAGATTCGTTTTTATGAGATGAACGTCTGTATATTGGGGTTTTTGGGGTCGCTGATTTCAAATATGACATTAAAAATTAGAAATACAAAATGGCGGATCCAATATGGCGCCCAAAATATTAAAAATTGCTTGTTTTGCATAAAAATGAAACCTGGGGGGTTTCTAAGGGGTTTTCGAGGTCGCTGATTTTGAATATATGACTTTAAAAATTATAAATACAAAATGGCGGATCTAATATGGCGCCCAAAAATATGAAAAACTGCTTCTTTGCATAAAAATGAAACCTAGGGGGTTTCTAAGGGGTTTTCGAGGTCGCTGATTTTGAATATAACTTTAAAAATTATAAATATAAAATGGCGGATCCAATATGGCGCCGGAAAATATAAAAAATTGCTTGTTTTGCATAAGAATGAAACCTAGGGGGTTTCTAAGGAGTTTTCGAGGTCGCTGATTTTGAATATGACTGTAAAAATTATAAATACAAAATGGCGGATCCAATATGGCGCCCGACAAAATTATAAAATTGTCGATCAAAACTTGAAATTGAAAATGACTGTTAAACTTATTTATTAATAACGACTTATTCAATATTTTTGTCTTCTATATCAAGATCGTCTAAATGAAATACTATATTTTCAAGCTCAAAGTTGCACTCGTCTTCGTCTTCAGTTTCGCTAGTAACATCTAAAATATCATCATCTTTTAAATTAATGTCAATGTCTGTATCATTAATAACTAATAAATCTATAACCTCTGGTGGAAAATGTTTACGCTTTCTTGTATTAATTCTTTTTTGTAAGCTAATACTTGAAATTACAATATCGGAACTTGCTAAGGCACGTTTAAACATCTATCAAATTATCAACTCTACTTGTTTTTTGTGTGTATATTCATCCATTCTCCTCAGTGCTGCTCGTTCATCCTAAATTTCATCGGGTAAGGGTTTATTTACAGCACCGGGGCTCTTCCTTACCCTCCATTTAGGAATCATCACGAGTAGGCTGTAGCCCTTTACCGGAGATCTTAAAGATTAGGAATGGATGACATACCCACATGGCACGAAATACACATATTTACATCATAACGATTGCATTTCTTCTATATACTTTGCATTTCTTCTATATACTTTCTATATACATTTATTTTGATTTCAAATTAGAATTTAGCGAACTCAAAAACCCCTCGGACACCGCTTACGTTTCATAGATAGATAGATAGATGAAAAACAAGTAGAGTTGATAATTTGACAGATATGTTTAAACGTGCCTTAGCAAGTTCCGATATTATAATTTCAAGTATTAGCTTACAAAAAAGAATTAATACAAGAAAACGTAAACATTTTCCACCAGAGGTTATAGATTTATTAGTTATTAATGATACAGACTTTGACATTAATTTAAAAGATAATATTTTAGATGTTACTAACGAAACTGAAGACGAAGACGAGTGCAACTTCGAGCTTGAAAATATAGTATTTCATTTAGACGATCTTGATATAGAAATGGAAGACAAAAATATTGAATAAGTCGTTATTAATTAATAAGTTTTAACAGTCATTTTCAATTTCAAGTTTTGATCGACAATTTTATAATTTTGTCGGGCGCCATATTGGATCCGCCATTTTGTATTTATAATTTTTAAAGTCATATTCAAAATCAGCGACCTTGAAAACCCCTTAGAAAGAAAAATGAAACCTCCTAGGTTTCATTTTTATGCAAAGAAGCAGTTTTCATATTTTTGGGCGCCATATTAAATCCGCCATTTTGTATTTCTAATTTTTAATGTCATATTCAAAATCAGCAACCTCAAAAACCCTTATATAACGTCCCACTGTGATATCGCTTAGCATAATCACGAACTTGTTTAGAAAAAAATAGTCGATTGTCTTTACTTTAAAAAATTATATCTCCCGGAGGCGGTTCTAGGCGGTGATTTACGAAACGGTTTTAGGAAGAGTAGAGTCCCACCTAATATTCAAGCCAAAGATCGCCTTGTTATTGTTTGTTATTCGGAAGTTCTAGTCTTTTAAACATCAGAAACTGATAAAATCATTACTTTTTTCTAATTCAAGTTTAAAGTTCTCTCCTCCAGAATGGCCAAAGCTTAATTTATTCTTATTATTTTTAAGCTTTAACTTATGCTAAAAAAGTATTTCAAGCAGTGATTTGTACGTCTTCAACATTGGAGGAGAAAAAAAAGATCAAAGTAACAATAATCTTTCGTGATTTCAAGGTACATTTTTACACACTTTCGAACACAAAATGCGACAGAAGAAATACTTTGCGTGGAACAAATGATCTTAAATTTTCCCCGTGTCTCACTAATGTTTATAGAAACTTTTCCAATCGTTAAACATTACGAACTTCGACTTTGATTTTTGCCATTTTTGGCCAGAAAATAGGCGAAACGTCCCATAGTGCGCTGCCACTAAATTTCCTATTAGCTGTGCAAAGTCTCTTATTTTAGACTCTGATCTGTTAATCATTTTACTTATTAAATTGATAATTTTTTGTTTCTCCTCCTTGGGAAGCGATATTATATACTTGTGTGAGTCAATTTCAAAACCTAAAAATCTACACTGCTTTGACGGAATTAATTTACATTTTCTTTCATTTAAAATAAAGCCTAATGACTCTAGTAAAATCCTCGTTAGTTTAATATTCGTGTAACATTCTTCATAATTTTTTCCTATTAATAACATATTATCTAAGTAGTCTACTGACACTAAACCTTGCGCTCTCAAATAGCCCATGACAGGTTTCATGATTTTTGTAAATACATAAGGTCTAGTACATAATCCGAAAGGGAGTACCGTAAATTCGTATATATTACCTTGGAATTTGAAACGCAAGTATTTCCTACAAGATTTATCTACTGATATAAGGTAATACGCATCCTGTAAATCTAATGATGCCATAAAATTATCCTGCAGAATTAATTTTGAAGCTGTTCTTAAATCCTGCATTTTAAAATGCTCTGTTTGTATAAATTTATTTAATCCTTTTAAATTCGGAATAAAACGGTATTCCCCATTCGGTTTTGAAACTAAAAAATAAGGTGATAAATATTGACCTGTTTCCTCTTTGCATTGTACAATAACTTTCTTGTTCAATAATTTATCTATTGCTTGAGCTAATAGTATTTTTTCATTATTAGATCTAGATGGCTCTTTACTCAAAAAACTGACGTACTGGTTTACAAAATCGTATTTTGTATCCTTTGATACATTGTAAAACGAATTTATCGTTTGTTAGCTTTTTCCAATTTTCCAAATATTTACTTGAACGACCAGCTATGGGACTTACTAAGTTGTCTTTTTGTCGTTCACCGTCGCCGACTTGGTGCTCGAATTCTGAGAGCGATTCTGATATTGAGTCCTTTTCTTGAAAAATCGACGTCTCGATTGATTCTGTTGTCGATATGGCTGAGTACTGTTCCAGGTCCTCCCTGGATGGCCATTCCAGTTTTTTGGAAAAAAATTATTTTGTTTCTTAGGTGGTTGTTCTTTAAGTGTCTTAGCCATTTTTTCCATAACGCCTACTTGTTTGATTTTTTCACTCAATTCTTTCCCGAAAAGAAATTCTTCCGACTTAGTTTTTTCAAGAGCTGCTTTTAACTTAGGCTTTAGACCAGGTAAAATAAATGCTCTCCTACAAACTGTCTGTTCGTTAAAAAGATCAGCTAAGAATCTAATCGTATCAGAAAGCCTTTCTATAATTAAGAGTTCATCTAAGCCTTCCTCGTCTGCTGACAGTATTAGAGATAATGCCGAGCCTACACTTGCAATCGCCGAACCAATATTATTTTGGTTTTCTAGGAAGTGTTTATCTCTTTTTATTGCCGCTTCCTGAATCGCTGGTTCAACCTTTGGATTCAATTTTGGAGCCTCAAGAATCTCTGGGCGAGAATACTTTTTAATGAGTTTCTCTTGATCCTCCTTCGGTAACCCGTCGGTTATCCATCCTTCTAGTCGGTCTGATATGTCCTTATGTAACTTTGGTCCAACTGCCTTAGAGATTTTTGGATTGTCTCCCAGAAATTTCAAAATCTCTTCGGTTAAACAACTTTCGTCGGGCGGCATATTCTCGACGTTTTCCAGATCTCCTCATGTTCTTGAAACAAAAACAAGGAAACATATTTTTGTAAAGTTATTGATTTTCTCAAATGTGATCTCTATAGAAAATTTGAGATTAACTTAACCTCACTTGCCTCTTGTGCAAGCTTATTCTTCCAGCCTGTCTTACCTCAAGTGTAAGCTCACTAGTCTTTAGGTTAAGATACATTATTTGCCTTATGTGCAAGATAATTTTTCCAGTCTGTCTTACCTCTAGTGTAAGCTCACTGGTGTTGAGGTTATCATACTTCATTGTCCTAATTACTTACCGAGATCTATTTGTTGATTATTTTCTTTCTGCCCTATTTACGGGTCGATCTGTTTCTCGGAAGATCTAACCAATTCTACTTTCTGACGACTGTCCAATATCTTTTGATATTTTCAGATCTTTTTCTCCAATCTTTCCGTAGAATCCTTATCACTTGGCTTCCTATGTCTCTTTGGCATGATTGTATATCCTGAAATAACGTTAAACTATGTAATATAATTAACTTTTACTGGAACGAAGTGACTTCTCGCGCAGAACGAAAAGCAATGACGAAAACGGGGCGCTCCCAGAGTGAGCGGGTTTTTTAAAATCTGAACGTTGTGACTCCTAGCACCTCGAACAGGTACTACATGTTGTAATCTTGAGAACGAGGCCTGAAATATAATTGCACAACACATATTATTAATAAACAAATAAATGTCTAATTTTAACTTATTTTATCGCAGAATCGTTTGTGCATAACATAACTGTCGTTATCAAAAAAATAAAAATGTCATTAAAAAATATTTAAGCACAATATAGAATCATAGAATTAAGTAGATTTTTCGAAATTACACATAAAATAATTAACTGTATGAAAGACAAAATAAAAAAATATCATCATATAAAAACATATCATTAATAAACAAATAAATGTATAATTTTAACTTATTTTATCGCAAAATCGTTTGTGCATAACATAACTGTCGTTATCAAAAAAATTAAAATGTCATTAAAAAATATTTAAGCACAATATAAAATCATAGAATTAAGTAGATTTTTCGAAATTACACATAAAATAATTGACTGTATGAAAGACAAAATAAAAACAAAAATATTTGCCAATATGCAGAAAGTAAAGAAGATTGGATAAGTAAGGAAGATTTCCTCAATGGAACAACTATCTTTGGCAAATATTAAGCCCAAGTGCAATGTAGATCTGCACACGACTCATGTGTCCACATTGCACATTGCAAACATTTATCCAATCTTTTTTACTTTCTGAATATTTCCCATGGCATACTACACATAAGTCTTCTTTTTCATTAATATCTTTCCTATTTTTTTGTATGTATTTTTTTTTCTTTATCTCCTTTCTCTATTTTCTTTCTTTCTTTTGAAGTAAGTACTGAAACAGAAATTTTAGATTAAGTTATTATATTTGTAAGCAGTAAATAGATATACCTATCACAAAAAATGTCAAAAAATTACCTGAAGATACTTTAGTTATTTTAGATTTGTCTAGTTTTCTTTTGTATGTTTTCTTTTTCTCGTTTTTCTTTGTTTTTTTCTTCTCTTCAACTAAGGCATTTTTGATTGGGCTGTCAGTCAGAATTGCTGAAGATCTTCTTTTCCTTGTTTTTGCATTAATTGATCGAACTTGAGCCTTAGGAAAAAGTCTTATATTTTCCAGTTCAACATCAGTTGATCGTTCTTTCTCACTTTCTTCAAACAGTGCTACTGAACCTAGGTAATAGTGTAAAGATATATTAAAAATATATATTCAAAATTCAATTAAAAATAAACTATTTCTTATTCATCAAAAATAGTTTGTAACTTGCCTTCACAAGCCTGATGCTGTGTAGACTCGCAAGAAGTTGAAAATTCAGATTGTAATGTTGTACAGCTTATTTCGTTTAACATTGGATCTATATCTATTGTAGAAAATAAAAACAAAAGAGAAAATAAAAATATGATCCCAATTAATTTAAACTAAAAAATATAATTTAAAAATATAATTATAAACTTTCCTGGAGTTGTGTCAATTATTTCACAATTAGCTATTGTAACATCTTTAATGTCAACACTCTGTCAAAAAATAAATTGTGTTATAATAATTAGGAAAATAGGTATATTGAAAAAAGATACTAGCAAAACAAAACTCATGTACTTACAGATAACATAACAGGAATATCTTTTAAGTCATAATTGTCATAAACATCAATACTCAAGTCATTTTGATTAGAAAATGGCACATCAATTGTTGAATGCTCTGCTGAACTTTGTTCCTGTATTAATAAAAAAAAACAGCCTATTTAGATAATTCTTTATAAAATGTATAAATGTATAAATGATTTATAACTCATTTACATTTGATACTGCAACTATATTCTCTTGCTCAGGTGGCACAGCTCTATCTGTCACAAATAATGGAGCAAAATCCGTGTCAGTAAATGCATTTGGATTTAATGGGCAAATACCTGGCTTCTGCAAAAATATACCCAGACATTAAAATATTTGATATTGAAAATTAGAAATTGTCATAAGTTAGAAATAGATTTATAAAATTATAAAGTAAAAATAAGTAAAGTTATATTAAATAAGCAGTCACACACACACACACACACACACACACACACACACACACACACACACACACACACACACACACACACACACACACGCACACACGCACGCGCACGCGCACGCGCACGCGCACGCGCACGCGCACGCGCACGCGCACGCGCACGCGCACGCACACGCACACGCACACGCACACGCACACGCACACGCACACGCACACGCACACGCACACGCACACGCACACGCACACGCACACGCACACGCACACACACACACACACACACAAATGCTGTAACAATATTGTCCAAAACAACAAAAACTTCTTAACTTACTTTGAAACCTGCCATAATATTTGAAGGTGTTGTAGCCAAGGGCAAAACGTCTCTAATGATACCAGGAATATTATAGATGCTAAGTGTTTTGCCTGGATGATTTAACATCCATGAATCAAGAGCAGTATTTAGATATTTTTTTAAAGGATCGTAAACGCTGACATCTAGTGGTTGCATCTTATGAGAACAGTGCGGTGGAAATGACAACATAACAATTCCATTTTTCTTGGCAAAATCAAGAGTATCAATTGATAAATGAGAGTAATGGTTATCTAATAAAAGTAGGATGCGATTGGTTTGGCTGGGCCTCACATTCTTGACAAAATGAGCCAGGTACAAAAGAAAATTTTCTTCATTTATCCATCCTGATGGATTGGCTCCTCCAGCACAACCCATAGGACCATCGCGGATAAAATGGTCCTTGAAGTGAACTCTAGGGAACACGAAAAATGGTGGGACAGAATTGCCACTAGCTGATACAGCACAAGCCATAGTAACAAGTTGTCCTCTCTCTGCAGAAGTCAAACGTCCAATTTGTTTTAGGCCACGTCTTCCCACTATCCTGTTTGGTTTTTGTACAGTAAACACTCTCGTTTCGTCCATGTTCCATATGTCACATGGTTGTAAATTAAATCGTGTCAAGACGTTTATCAAGTTGTCAAAAAATAATTGCACATTCATTGGTGCGATTAAAACTTGTGGCACGAGCTAAGCTTGTTGCCTCAGGCGTTCTTATGCTTAGTTTCTTATGGCGTATCATAAATTTATTAAACCAATCTGGTCCAGCCATCACGTTCTTTGTCCAGCTTTCAGGAATTTTTGCTTTTATAGCAACAGCATATTGGTATGCTAGCTTTCGCATTTCTTTTGGTGATAGTCCAAAATAAATATCACAGCATCTCATGAGACATTTTTCTAATTTGGCTTCTTCTATATCACTAAAAATCTGTTTCGTACAATTTTTGTATCCTACACTGAGAGATTTATTTTGATTTGATGTGCTCGCTCCATCAATATTCACATTTCTATATTGCTTGCAGTATCTAACTAAAGATCGTTTTGGTATGTTGTATAAATCTGACATGCTTTTATAGCTTTCGTTATTTTCTATTACTCCTTTTATTGCTCTTAATACAATATCTTCTGGTACAGAGGCTCTATTTGTCTTTCTTTTATAAGTTCTCATTATTTTCTATTAAAATGCAAAAATATAAATCAGAATATATTGTTACGATCGTCGCGCGTCCGCTGCACTTTCTCACTCTCACTCACGCGCGACGCGTTCCCGACACTCACTCAAGAAAGGATGACTCGGTTTAAGGAAAAGGAACTCGTTTATTATAACGCTCAATACAGCGAAAGACTCGGGCTGACACGTCCAAACGAGACGGAATCCCGGAACCAAATCTGAACATCGTTATCTGTCAACAACCGTCGCTAAGGACGATTCGCGACTTCTCTGCTACCGGGCGACTCGCATGAGCGCACGGCGCGGGCACACAGCACGGGCGTAACACTACCCTCCCTCTTCCAAGATTGTCGCCCCGACAATCTGGGAGGGTAGTTTCCTGCGGCCCATAGCTTCTCTGCACCGTAGGCTCCAAGGCACCGAACTGTTGACTTGCCCTCCTCGAGCTGCTGCTCTGAGTTACCGAGCCCCGTTTCTTTGGTCCCCGGTAGCCATACACTAGGTCTCCGACCGATCCTCTTCTGGAGAGAGCTGGCTAGGCTCCCCCCTCCGTCGGTCCTAGGACGACCTCGCAGAAGCTCCGCTTTTCCGTGGTCTCCCCCGCTGCCGATCACTCGCACGACGCTCCTCTAAATCTTCGGACAAGGGGGGGAACTTATGTGGACTCAACGTCTGAACAGACTCCCCAAGTCCCTGCCTCAGCATTCGCTCTACGTCCCACGGAAAAACCACAGTTCAAAAAACCGTGGGCGAGGCAGTCTTCTTTAAAAAAACGAACCTTCCTCGAAGAAGTCTTCGGCCGATGTTCTGCCGCGGTAATCCTCAACTCCTCGCGTACCGCCGACTTCCTCTAAGAAAATAAACATTACGCACAGTAAAAGGAAATCAAATATTTAAACATCAAAATCTAATCAAAACTCATTATCTCATAACTTTTTATTAAATATACATTTAAAATTCCAATTATTATCACATATTTTCCTTCCGGGCTCCGACCTACACTAATTTTTTAACCCAATTCCCTTTCAGAATAAACGGCTAACCTATCTGAATGCACCATTTTACTCCTATGACGAGGTGATTTTCGAATATAATACACTACGTCACTAAGCTTCTTTATTATCAAGAAGGGACCTTCCCAAGTGCTCTGCAATTTTGGAGCCTTCTCCCTAACTCTTCGGGGATTGTAAAACCAGACTCTCTGCCCCTCCTGAAAAAGAAATTGTCTAACTCCGCGATCGTATCGAGCCTTCATTCGAGAAGATTTTAAATTTATCTGCTTCCGCGCACTAGAATAAATTTCTTCTAATTTTTCTCTCAAATTTCTAACAAAATTTCCAACCGGAGGTGGCTCCTCTCCATGAAGCTTTGAAGGCCCCGTAACATGTCTGTTGGTAATCTGAGATCTCGAGCAAAATATAACTCCGAAGGGGTAACTCCAGTTGTTTCATGTTTCGAGGATCTATACGCCAAGAGAAACATAGGGAATCATCGATCCCAATTCTTTTGATTTTCCGAAACATATTTCGCCAGATAGTTGGTTATAGTCTGATGCTTTTTTTTTAACGTGTGGAAATCTTCAACTGCCGGCCAGTCCTGATCAGTAGTCCCCGAGAAAAAAGGGGGGAAGACCTCCTCGCCCTCCTGGTCGAGGAACGAGGGGAGTGCCGGATTCTACGCGCGCACACAACGTGCAGCCTACCGGCTAAAACCACACGGGTGACCACCTTGCGCCTAATTAAGGAGGTGCCTGGGAACATGGACACTGCGTCCAGGACACCTCCAGGCGCTTAGTTTTTAATCGGGCTTCCTTCCACGAGCTGTTGGGCTCCTAAGGGCTCAATTGAGAGAGCCCGCTTATCTAGTTGTGCGACGGGGTGTGGTCACCACCCACCCCGTCGCCCCTCCCGTTGTTTTGGGGGGTCTGTGTTCGACACCCGGGGCCAGCCGGAGTGTCGAACCTCCCGTCCTCCGAGTATCCCCTCGTCGGAGGGGAGGGACCCGGAGGTGCGATACACCTCGTGTCGCGGACAACGGCGACACTGCTCCACCTACCTATAAGTGGAGAACGGCAAGGCCAAGCTTGACCTGCCGTAGCCTAACGTTGGGAGGAACCCGCTGCCTGGGGGGAATTCATTCTCCGCGACGGATCCGCTCCGCCTCCTCTTTGGAGGACATTACCTGCCCACAAAAGGACAGGAATGCCCTCCATTTATCTCTCCCTCCGACGGCTGCCGCCACAACCGCCGGAAGAGAGAGATTGTTACCGACAGCCGCAGTGAGGACACGGCGCTGCTCTGCCCAAGCTGGGCATACCTCGAGCGTATGTTGCGCCGTGTCCTCCTCCTCGTCGCAATGGTGGCACTCAGCGGTGGTTTCCTTTCCTATGCGACGCAGATACCTCCCGAAACAACCATGTCCGGTCAATATCTGCGTCGCGTGGTACGATAATCCAAGTCCCCGTCTGTCCAGCCATTTCGCCAGACAGGGCCGGATGGCTTGGACGGTCCTCGTGCCTCATTCTGAGGTGGCAAGGAATTCTTCCTGCCACCTTCTGATGAGGACCGCCTTCTCTTGGAGCCTAATTTGGCGATGCGCCCTCTCCGGGACTGGTGTCCCCCGTGCTTGCAGCTCTCTCATCCGCAAATATAGTCTGATGCTGGCGTTTAACTTGTCCATCGGAACTGAGGATGTAAAGCAGTAGTCCTTGTTTTCCTTATTTCAAAAAGTCTCATTAATTTCGAGAAAAGTTTCGACTCGAAATTCCTCCCCTGGTCAGTATGAACCTCTGTAGGCACTCCGTGTCTAGAAACGAACTGGTTTATAAAAACCTTTGCTACCGTTCTTGCTCTCATGTTCTTCAAGGGAAAAGCCTCCACCCATTTCGTAAAAAAGTCTACTATCACAAGAAGAAATCTGTTTCCGGATTTCGTCACCGGAAGAGGACCAAGAATGTCCATCTGCACTCTCTCCAATGGGGCTCCAACGTTATTGTAGGGGAGACTCCCCTCCTAAGAGCTTTAAGCTCAATGGCTCACAAAAGCCAGCGTATCTGTTAGTGTGGCGGGGTATGGACACCATCCACCCCACCAGCCCTCCCGTTGTTGTGGGAGGTATTAGTTCGGCGACCCGAAAACCCCGCCGGGACGCCGAACCTCCCATCCTCCGGGCCCCACCCCCGTCGGAGGGAAGGAACCCGGAGGTACAGCTTTTCTCTCTTGCTGCGTGTGTGCAGCAAAAAGCCTCCACTAGTTGACTAACTAGTGGAAGGCAGGCGGAACTTAAACGTGGCCCGCCATTATCACTGTTGGGAGGGGCCCGCCGCCGGGAGATCTCTCTCCCCGCGACGGATCCGCTCCACCTCCTCGTTGAAAGACATTACCTGGCCGCAGAAGACATTACATGGCCAAGAATGCCCTCAATTTCTCCTCCCTCCCGACGATCGCCGCCACGACCGCCGGAAGGGAGAGATCGTTGCCTACGGAGTCTTTGAGGACACGGCGCTGCACTATGGGACGTTTCGCCTATTTTTTGGCCAAAATATCAAAGATTCGTTTTTATGAGATGAACGTCTGTATATTGGGGTTTTTGGGGTCGCTGATTTCAAATATGACATTAAAAATTAGAAATACAAAATGGCGGATCCAATATGGCGCCCAAAATATTAAAAATTGCTTGTTTTGCATAAAAATGAAACCTGGGGGGTTTCTAAGGGGTTTTCGAGGTCGCTGATTTTGAATATATGACTTTAAAAATTATAAATACAAAATGGCGGATCTAATATGGCGCCCAAAAATATGAAAAACTGCTTCTTTGCATAAAAATGAAACCTAGGGGGTTTCTAAGGGGTTTTCGAGGTCGCTGATTTTGAATATAACTTTAAAAATTATAAATATAAAATGGCGGATCCAATATGGCGCCGGAAAATATAAAAAATTGCTTGTTTTGCATAAGAATGAAACCTAGGGGGTTTCTAAGGAGTTTTCGAGGTCGCTGATTTTGAATATGACTGTAAAAATTATAAATACAAAATGGCGGATCCAATATGGCGCCCGACAAAATTATAAAATTGTCGATCAAAACTTGAAATTGAAAATGACTGTTAAACTTATTTATTAATAACGACTTATTCAATATTTTTGTCTTCTATATCAAGATCGTCTAAATGAAATACTATATTTTCAAGCTCAAAGTTGCACTCGTCTTCGTCTTCAGTTTCGCTAGTAACATCTAAAATATCATCATCTTTTAAATTAATGTCAATGTCTGTATCATTAATAACTAATAAATCTATAACCTCTGGTGGAAAATGTTTACGCTTTCTTGTATTAATTCTTTTTTGTAAGCTAATACTTGAAATTACAATATCGGAACTTGCTAAGGCACGTTTAAACATCTATCAAATTATCAACTCTACTTGTTTTTTGTGTGTATATTCATCCATTCTCCTCAGTGCTGCTCGTTCATCCTAAATTTCATCGGGTAAGGGTTTATTTACAGCACCGGGGCTCTTCCTTACCCTCCATTTAGGAATCATCACGAGTAGGCTGTAGCCCTTTACCGGAGATCTTAAAGATTAGGAATGGATGACATACCCACATGGCACGAAATACACATATTTACATCATAACGATTGCATTTCTTCTATATACTTTGCATTTCTTCTATATACTTTCTATATACATTTATTTTGATTTCAAATTAGAATTTAGCGAACTCAAAAACCCCTCGGACACCGCTTACGTTTCATAGATAGATAGATAGATGAAAAACAAGTAGAGTTGATAATTTGACAGATATGTTTAAACGTGCCTTAGCAAGTTCCGATATTATAATTTCAAGTATTAGCTTACAAAAAAGAATTAATACAAGAAAGCGTAAACATTTTCCACCAGAGGTTATAGATTTATTAGTTATTAATGATACAGACTTTGACATTAATTTAAAAGATAATATTTTAGATGTTACTAACGAAACTGAAGACGAAGACGAGTGCAACTTCGAGCTTGAAAATATAGTATTTCATTTAGACGATCTTGATATAGAAATGGAAGACAAAAATATTGAATAAGTCGTTATTAATTAATAAGTTTTAACAGTCATTTTCAATTTCAAGTTTTGATCGACAATTTTATAATTTTGTCGGGCGCCATATTGGATCCGCCATTTTGTATTTATAATTTTTAAAGTCATATTCAAAATCAGCGACCTTGAAAACCCCTTAGAAAGAAAAATGAAACCTCCTAGGTTTCATTTTTATGCAAAGAAGCAGTTTTCATATTTTTGGGCGCCATATTAAATCCGCCATTTTGTATTTCTAATTTTTAATGTCATATTCAAAATCAGCAACCTCAAAAACCCTTATATAACGTCCCACTGTGATATCGCTTAGCATAATCACGAACTTGTTTAGAAAAAAATAGTCGATTGTCTTTACTTTAAAAAATTATATCTCCCGGAGGCGGTTCTAGGCGGTGATTTACGAAACGGTTTTAGGAAGAGTAGAGTCCCACCTAATATTCAAGCCAAAGATCGCCTTGTTATTGTTTGTTATTCGGAAGTTCTAGTCTTTTAAACATCAGAAACTGATAAAATCATTACTTTTTTCTAATTCAAGTTTAAAGTTCTCTCCTCCAGAATGGCCAAAGCTTAATTTATTCTTATTATTTTTAAGCTTTAACTTATGCTAAAAAAGTATTTCAAGCAGTGATTTGTACGTCTTCAACATTGGAGGAGAAAAAAAAGATCAAAGTAACAATAATCTTTCGTGATTTCAAGGTACATTTTTACACACTTTCGAACACAAAATGCGACAGAAGAAATACTTTGCGTGGAACAAATGATCTTAAATTTTCCCCGTGTCTCACTAATGTTTATAGAAACTTTTCCAATCGTTAAACATTACGAACTTCGACTTTGATTTTTGCCATTTTTGGCCAGAAAATAGGCGAAACGTCCCATAGTGCAATGAGCGAAAGCACCGCGCCGCTCGCCAAGGTCGAAGGGGGGCGGACGACTCGAGTTCGGAACGAAAGATTGACGGCGATGGAATATTATCGAATATTCGATTGCCTTTCGCAATTAAGTTTTTACTGCGAAATCTGCAACGATTATGCAGAGTTACGCCGCAGAGCTTGAATAATGGCACGCGCCGGAAATTACAGTTGCGCGGATATCTTCGTCTCAACGTGCCGAGTGCGACGACGGACGAGAGATATCACGCGCGGCGAGCGTGCACGCATCGATTATTCCATATTACCAAGGGCTGCAACGATTATGCAGCGATTAGCGCGAGGAATCGAGGTAATGGCGTGCGCGCGATCGAGACGACAATTACGCGGATATCTTCGTCGCAACGTGCCGAATGCGACGAAGGACGAGAGATATTACGCGAGGGGCACACGCCGATTATTTCGATGTAATGTCCCGATGGACTTGCGAGGTCGATAACGATCGATGAGACGAGCGAAAGTGATCGAGTAATAGCACGCGCGTAAGCGAAATTACAATTACGCGGATATCTTCGTCGCAACGTGCCGAGTGCGACGAAGGACGAGAGATATCACGCAGGAAGAGCGTGCACGCGCCGATCACCCGATACGATAGCGAAAATGGTCGACTAATGGCACGCGCGCAAGCGAACAATTGCACGCGCTGATTAATCGATACGACGAGACGATTTACAATGATTAGGCGATGTTTTGCGATTCGCGCGAAAGGTCGGCGGAGTTTCTAACGCGAGAAGGAAGAGATCCATCCGGCTTGAAGGACCAATGCTCGGGGGGGTGTGAATCGCCCCGGATTCGCGAATGGTCTAAAGCGTGTAGCGATAACTCGAAGGACCAGAGGGACCGTTCTCTCACGAGATGCAACGACATGCAAAACGAAAGCGAAAACGCGAGCGAAAACAATGCAAAGCCAAGCGACTCACCGTTCGTTGCCCGTTGCCCTCTCGGATGGTGTTCTCTCGTCTCTCTCTCTCTCTATTCCTCTCTCCTTCTCCTTCCCTCGGGTAAGTCCTCCGTTGTAAGCGAGGAGGCGAGCCGGCATGCAAGCAGGCAAGGCACGATAAACAAGCAAGCAGTGCAGGAAGGTAGGCAAGGCCCGAGATAGACAGGCGAGCGGTGCAGCGGACAGAACAGGCAAGCAAAGCACGAGCTCGAAGGGAGTCGACTCCTCGTGCTCCAAAAATGTGAGTGTTGACGAGTTCGCGTTCGAACAGCGAATGTGTGCTCCGGTACTCCATCGTCTCACGCACCTGCGAATTGCGGCGCGAGCGAGTACCAACTTTTCCAGCAATTGGGCGGGCCACCCGCGGGCGGGCAGCACGAGTCGGGTGAGTCGCGCGAGTGTTGCCTATTTATCGCGATCCGCCAACGTCTCGCGCGAGTCACGAATTACGTTTTTGGTGTTACTGACGGTAACGTTTCGACCAATGTACAGGGTGTATCAAGACGATACAGAGCGGTACGGCGGGTTGCCCATTCGAGCAGGCGCGCATGGTCGTTCACAATTGCGTTAACTTCGGTGCATCACCTATAATCACTCGCATATCTTTTTTACAATAAAATGAATTTTTTAGCGCCCGAAGTTGCAATACAATTGTGACGGATTTCCGTAGCAGTAACGTTTAAAACAGAAGTCGAGATGACAATACAGGTTATGAAATAAATTTTATTAAGAAAACGAAAGACATCTTCTCTCTTACGAAAAAAGCTCGTACCATAGACCATCATAATCATTATATATTATAATTTTATTACTTAAATTATTTTTTGCAAACAATGTTTATGCACAGGACAAAAGTCAGCAATTAGCATATGTGTGCAAATTTAAATTATAAGTCGGCTAATAAATTTCATTCAATGTAAGTTTAAATAATGGCAGAAATCACCATTAACAAATCTTACAATATTCATTTTGTTTAATTAATAAATAATTTATCATTAAATTGATAATCAATTTAATATATCAATACTAATGAGCATTATATAATTTTTTATATAAATAATGCTGCTGCATCTTAAAAATCTTAATCTTAATCTCATAAACAAGAGGTTTATTAGTATAAAATATACATTTTAAATATGATGCTAATGAATAGTTTATATAAGGCAAATTATCATAATATTTAATGAATACTTTTCAGTAATAAATTTCTTGTAGATTTATATGAGATTCAGTAGCATTATTTACATAAAGATGCTTATTAGCATCAGTATATTGAATTAATTATTAACGTTAATGATGAAATATTAATATTCTGAAATAAATGTTGTTAGACATAAGATCCGCTGATAATCGTTTTTATCGTTATAAATAACGATGGAAACGGTTATCAGCGGATCTTGTGCCTAATAACATTTATTTCAGATTATATATATATATATATATATATATATATATCGTATATATATAATTTATATTAATTTTTGTATGAAATATTTTGTTCCGTGCAAAATAAAATAATTGAAATAATAAAATAATGTATAATAACTATGATCGACTATGATCCAGCTTTCTTGGTAAGAGAAAAATAAGGCATCCCTCGTTTGTCACGTTTACTTTATAAAATGTATTTTCATACCTTGTCACTTAGGCTTCTGTTTTAACCGATTAATGTTGAAGTCTATTAAAATTGAATGTTTTGCATAATTTAAGTGAATGTCTCGTATGTCTGATGGAAATTTGTCGAAAGCGCAGAGATTAAACAAATCATCAGTAATCAGTAATATAAATAGAGGTGTTAGAGGTCAGGAGAGCGTGGGGGCCATTCATGCAGAGTGCTATGGATGCTTATCCATCTGTTAGGAAATCTTTGATTTAGTATATTACGAGCGAGAAGGGATGTATGAGCAGGATGGCCATCTTGTTGAAAGATAATATTTGGTAATACAGCCAATGGAACATCTTCTAATAAATTAGATAATGTTTCCTCCAGGAAAGCGGAATAAACTTCTGCTGTGACGTTAATATTTTCCGGAAAGAAATACGGCCCGATAACTTGATTATCTAAAATTCCCATCCAGACATTAATATGGAATTGGCCCTGGATGTGTGTTTCCTTTCGGCAATGAGGATCTTCCTCCGCATAATGATGTTCATTATGTCTGTTTATGTTTGATAATGGAGTATTAATTGTTATTAATTTTTTATTAACCATTTATTCTCTCGCGGTCGATAGCAAAGAAAGATTCTCTCCAAATTTTTAGGGAATTACGTTCTTGTGATAACAAAACAATTCAGCAAGTATCTACGACAAGACGCGGTTTCCTTTAATTGTTATTATATTTTTATTAATAATTTATTCTGCAGCGACCGATAGCAAAGAACGATTCTCTCGTCTTGTCGCAAATACTTGCTGAATCGTTTTGTTATCGCAAGAACGTGATTGCCTAAAAATTTGGAGAAAATCGCTCTTTGCTGTCGACCGCTAGAGAATAAATGGTTAATAAAAAATTCGACAAAAAAATAAGAAAAAATGGGTAAAAAAAAATCGACGTGATTGCGTACATTTTCCATCGTTTTTCCGAAAACCGCGTTATTCATTAATTTATATAAATTTTTCTCGAACTCATTTTTGACCAGTGTTCTAAATTTTGTATTGAGTTCGATGTAAGCGCGGAGCCACGCAGATTGAGCGAATTGCAATACGCGATGTATCTTTGTGACGCGAAGGCCGTGGTGCGTGCACTGCTGTAGGTTGCGATAATGAATGACATAACGCTCCTTATTGTATAAAGTCGCGAGAAGTTTGTTCTCTCGCTTGCCGGGCGGTTTATCGCTCGTCGGACAGAACGGTAGATCAGCGTGCGCGTCGTGTTTATTCTGCGGATACTCTAGATCGACCTCGAGAATATAACCCGTGGACGAATCCAAAGCGATTGCGCTAAAGTTGAAATTCGAAACGTCTTCGACCCATCGAAAATCTGCGTAGGGCAATGGCTCACACATCGCCCAGCCGTACAAGTTGTTTACATCGAAATACATCAGGTATGACGATGGTTTCAACTGATCATGAGATTGCATGTACTTGTTATTAGCTTGCGCATATCTACCGGAACATTGACTGAGACCGCCGCGAATACCACGCTCGATAAACATTATCATATCAATGTCTGTGAGCAGTTAGAAATTAATACGTGTATGTTTTAACATAGCGTCCCACGTGAAACCCGGTAGAGTGTAATAATGCGCTGGATCGAGTCTGAAGCGAAAATTTTCAAACACGTCGGCCAACAGCAAGACATCGGTTTTCAGGTATAGATCACTGTATTCACCCAGGGTTCGAACGGAGAATCGCTGCCATACGTTCGCGGCGTGCGCGTAATCGCTCTCGGATACGGTGTCACCGGTCAAGGAACTGTAAAATGAATCGCGCGGTGGTAAACACGTATCCTCCAGCTTTTCGACACAGTCAAAGTACTCATACGGAAAGACACCTTTTCGCGTCAATAATTCAAAATCGTTGTCGGATAACGTGGAACGTGAAAATTTTGAACGTATAATTTTTAATTTATCATTATCTAGGAAGGATGACAATTTTGCGAGACTCGCGCTCAGAAATTTATACGAGTCGATAAATCTTAACTTTATATTGTTTCGCGAATCAGCTCTTTCCGTGGTGTCTTTCACGTGTTTAGTAAATGAGATGTACTTTTCCTTTGTTATAGGCAGTACATCGATCTTGCCTTCGAACGCGGTAGCTATCTCCTTGATAATGAAATGCGCGTCATAGCCCGACAGATTGTGGAATATTACTGGGATGAAGTGAGAATCCTTATAATTCAGATTGCATGTCGAATGTGCGGGACCTCGGTACCTACCGGTTAAATGACAGTGATCGCGTACCCGCGTGTCGTCTGGCGCGAACGGTTTTTCGCACACGTGACATTGCGTCGCACTGTTAAATTTTTTCCACTCGTCTCGCGTGAAATCCGCCATGGATACATTGTCGGACAAGATGTTCTTTACGCGATGCGCCAATCCTTTGAGTTCCTCGGCGAACCACGCGACGCAGTCATTATCGCGACGAAATCGATACGCGGATAATGAGTCGTCGTATGAGCAATGCACGTAACACCCGACGCTAAATACCTTATGGTGTTGGTATATGCCGGACGTTTCAGGATCCGCTGCCGTCTTCTCCAGGGTACATTCCAGGTCGGCGTATACGGTAAACGGAACTCGTTCTTTCCTGCCGTAGTTGTTGAATTGCAGCCACTTGTCGTTATCGCTCGGTAACATAAAAATTACACAGGACCACAAAAAATTTTTTTTGAAAAGCAACTGGGATCAGAGTAGGTGTTTCTTATAGATTTTGGGTCACTGAATCCGAATTCGTAAACCGTTTTGCTCCATCACGTCTAGATTTTTAGATAATCGAGAAAAATAGCGGAAAATCTGTGAAAATTGAAATAAACATTTAAAGAAAGAGCAAAAGTATAACATCAAAAAAAGAGAAAAAGTATAACATCAAAATGCGGTCACAGAACTGATTTAAATATATTTTGGTAAGTTAAATAAAGTGCAAAAAAGGAGGATGTTAAAAAAGGGACGAATTTCGCCCAAAAAGGTGTAAGTAAAAGAAATAGTGTTTTTTGTAGATCTTGATCTCCTGAATACGATAAAGCTAATAAAAAGTTCGTGGTGCTTGGGGAACACCTTGAAAATTGAGCATAAACGTGGTGTATTTACAGAAATTCGGATAAGATATATGCTATATCATAAAATGTACTGGTGAAAGATTTGTTGGGGAGAGAAAAGGGGGAAGAAAGAGTGTTGTGTGTGTGTGTGTGTGCGCGCGTGCGTGCGCGCGCGCGCGGGTGCGGGTGTGCGCGCGCGGGTGCGGGTGTGCGCGTGTGTGCGCGGGTGCGTGTGTGTGTGTGTATGTGCGCGGGTGCGTGCGTGTGTGTGTGCGTGTGTGCGTGCGCGGGTGCGGGTGCGTGTACGTGTGTGTGTGTGTGTGTATGTGCGCGGGTGCGAGTGCGGGTGTGCGCGGGTGTGCGCGGGTGCGGGTGTATGTGTGCGCGTGTGTGTGCGTGTGTGCGTGCGCGGTAGCGGGTGCGTGTGCGTGTGTGTGTGTATGTGCGCGGGTGCGGGTGCGGGTGCGGGTGCGGGTGCGGGTGCGGGTGCGGGTGCGGGTGCGGGTGCGGGTGCGGGTGCGGGTGCGGGTGCGGGTGCGGGTGCGGGTGCGGGTGCGAGTGAGGGTGCGTGTGCGGGTACGGGTGTGTGCGCGCGTGCGCGTGTGTTGATTGCATCGCTGCTCCCACGCACTAAATTCTTCGATCGAATTCAGTTGAGCGGCTTGCTCCAACAACTCTTGCTCCATATTTTCCTTTCCTTCGATCCGAAGATTCTAAAGACTGCTCGCTCGCTTAGCTTGAGAATACTAAGATTTTAACACTATTTTCCGTCGTTTTTATACTTTTCTTCTATCTTTCGCTTTTTCTCTTTTCTTAATCATTTCTTCTTCTTCTACTTTTACGTCACAGAGACGCGACATTCCTTAGACCCCTTGGGTCTCAATAAGCAAATAAGCTATTTGCTTATTAGTAAAAAAATTTTATATGAATGGTAACATAACCCGACCATGTCCCAACACATGGCTCATCAAAGAATGAGACAATTGTAGGTCATAAATTATAGCTACCTGCTGTCGGTGCTCAATTCTATAACATTTGTATAACTCTTTCATAAATAATTTTCAGTCGGATGTACTTCCATGGAAAAAAAACAAGGAATTTGTTTGTCCCTGTTTTTACCATCATTTTAAGAAATATCCCCACCAATCAAAGTATATCTACACATCTGGTGAAGCAAATCTCAGAATCTCAGGTACTTGCACTCGTGCGTTCGTGCATAAAAGAGTTTGACTGTTTCTATCTTTACTCCCTCCCTCCCTCCCCACCTGAGCAGCTATGGGAGCGGATGTCCCGACACGTAGCTCGTCAAAGGACTAGACAATTGTAGGTCATAAATTATGCCTGCCATTCTATAACATTTGCGTAAAAAACTCTTCGATACAAAATTTCTTGGAACGCAAACATACTCAGCTATGTATGTAATATAATATCCTATGACTATTACCTGCCATGACTACTATCCCATATCAAAAAGACTAAATTTTATTATATACTGTAAGTAGGAGTCTGACATAACCGCCCACCTCGCCCCGGGGTGGGGGTATCCAATGCAGGATTTCCCACCGGAAAAAAGGTACTCGGACCCTCAGGAAAAAAAAGGCCCAGCGGACCCAAGTGATCATGCAAGCTTGAAAGAGTCTCTACCTACCTCTATTGTTTGAGTCACGTAAACATCGCTGTCTATTCGAGATTGAAGCAAAAATGTAAATAACCAATAAAAATTGAATATTAACATAAATAGTAGCAAAATTATTTTTCAATCTATCTCTTTCGTTTTTATCTAACATTAGCCTCCTCTATGTTTAAATTATATATATGTTGCAATAATGTCCTTTTTAATTATATACGATTTATTATAAATTTAAAGAATTAATAAAATTATTAAAATATTGATAAAAACTTTTATCTAAAATAGAATAATCTCATCATGGCACGTATGAACTTGTCCGTTCCTGTCTTCCACTCTCATTTCCCCACTATGTGGACTCTATAGTATAAGTCACGTAAATTTTTTATTAAATAATTATATTAATTAAATTAGGTTATAAAAAATTATATTAATTTATAGGTTATAAATAATTAAATTAATTGAGTTAGGTTATGATTAATTATAACCTAATTTAATTAATTTAATTATTTATAACCTATAAATTAATATAATTTTTTATAACCTAATTTAATTAATGATGCAAACACGCCGCCATCCCCCTCCACGCCGATGACGTCATCTACTCTCCACGCCGGTGACGCCATCCCCCACCACGCCGGTGACGTCATCCCCCCACCACACCTTGATCCAGAACGCCCAGTATATACCTATTATTTTTAGAGTTTGTGAGGGAGTGTTGGGGTTAGGATTGTTGGTTCAAATTATTCGATATTATGGTAGAGATTTATATTATAGTTTAAATATTAGAAAATTTAAAAAAATTTTTATAAATAAGAGGTTTATAAATAGTATGATTTATATATGATAACATTTGTGTTTGTGGTTGTTTTTTTAAATTTGATATTAGTTAAAAATAAAATAATTATGTTTTATTATAATATTTGTTATTTTTTAAGATTAATATTGATTTTTATGTATATATATATATATATATAAAGAGATTTTATTAAATATAGTTTTTAAGTATTTGAGTATAGATTATTATTCTGTGTGATTAATTATGATAAGTTTTTGAATTGTAGGGTTAATGTTGATATGTTTACAAAAAGAAGGAGAAATTAAGATTATAGTTTTTATTAATTTATTATTAGTATTAATGTTATTTTTTATGTCATTGGATTTATTTATATTTTATTTTATGTTTGAGGTAAGATTAATCCCTACTTTTATGTTAATTATATATTGAGGGGGCAATCCTGAGCGGTTAATATCTTCATATTATTTAATAGTTTATATGTTATTGATTTCTGCGCCCTTGTTGGTTTATATTTTTAATTTTTATTTTTGTAGAATAACATTAAAATTTGTTTTAATAAAAATTTTAATAAGAAGAGTTATATTTAGATTTGGAGGATTTTTAATAATTTTCATAGCTTTTTACATTAAAATGCCAATTTATTTAATACATATTTGACTTCTCAAGGCTCATGTAGAGGCACTTGTTTATGGATCAATAATTTTGGGGGAAGTTTTATTAAAAATAGGGAGATATGGGTTAATTCGATTTTTAGAAATATTTATTAAGATGAGATTAAAGTTTAATTGATTAATTATTAGAATTGGAATTGTACGGGAGATATTGATAAGGTTAATGTGTATGACTCAGGTGGATATAAAAAGATTAGTAGCTTATTCTTCTGTTGTTCATATAAATATAATATTATGTAGGATATTAACTTTATTTATGTTAGGATTTTTAAGGGGGTATATTATGATGATTTCTCATGGGTTATGTTCATCCGGTTTATTTTATATGGTAAATTTGTATTATGAGCGAACTTTTAGTCAATTATTAGTTATAAATAAAGGAATGATAAGAGGATTGCCTAGGATAAGAATATTGTGATTTTTGTTATGTGTAATTAATTTTTTGTTTCCTTTTTCTTTAGGATTTTTTAGAGAGATATTAATATTAGGGGTAGTTTTAAATTGAAATATAATGATAATAATTTTTTTAGTATTAGTTTGTTTTTTTAGAAGAGCTTATTCATTATATTTATTTTCTTATGTTCAGCATGGGGAGAGTGTATATTTAGAAACTAAGTTTAATTTAGGTGTGATAAAGGAATATTTGGTTGTAATTTTACATATAATGCCTCTAATTTTAATTTTAATAAATTTATTAATATTTATGTATTTAAGTAGTTTAAGAGAAAACATTAATTTGTGGAATTAAAATTATATTTTAAAGTATCTTAAGTTATTTTAAATATTTTTGTTTATTATTATTTAATATTTTTAATGTTTTTATTTTTATTTCTATTAAGGTTATTAATAAATTATCTAGATTTTGTAGTTATAATAGAGTGGATAATAATAAGAGTTAATTCTGTAAATATAGAAATTTTTATTTTTATTGATTGAATTTTGTTATTATTTATTAGCTTTATTTTTTTGATTTCTTCTATAATTATAGTATATAGTTATATATATATATATATATAGAGAGGAAAGTCCCCTATTATGAGACAGGATCCTAATATGAGATATGTTAAGCTAAAAGGCCCTGTATAGGCCCCATCTGTTGATCCCACCATGAAAAAACTCCGCCATCTCATATTAGGATCCTATCTCATAATAGGGGACTTTCCTCTATATATATAGGGAAAAATTTATTGAACGTTTTATTTATTTAGTGATTTTGTTTATTATATCTATGGTTTTAATAATTATTTCTCCTAGGATTATTAGAATTTTATTTGGGTGGGATGGATTGGGGTTAGTTTCTTATTGTTTAGTAATTTACTATCAAAATTTTATATCTTATAATTCAGGAATAGTTACTGTTTTATGTAATCGAGTGGGTGATGTGGGGTTGTTGATAAGGATTGGGTTATTGTTAATAAAAGGGAGGTGAAATTATTGAATGTTAAGGGAGGATAAATTATTAATATTCATAATATTATTAGCAGCAATTAGAAAAAGAGCTCAAATTCCTTTTTCTACGTGATTACCCATGGCAATAGCAGCTCCAACACCAGTTTCAGCACTAGTTCATTCTTCAACTTTAGTTACTGCTGGGGTTTATTTAATGATTCGATTTAACAGATTTTTATTAGGGAGTAAAGTAAATTTATTTTTATTATTTTTATCAGTTTTGACTATATTTATATCTGGGTTAATAGCTAATGTTGAAAATGATTTGAAAAAAATTATTGCTTTATCTACTTTAAGGCAGTTAGGGTTAATAATAATGATTTTAAGAATGGGGATAAAGATTGTTGCTTTTTATCATTTATTAACTCATACAATTTTTAAATCTATGTTATTTATGTGTGCGGGGATTATTATTCATTCTATAATAAATAATCAAGATATTCGTTTGTTAGGGAATTTAAATAAAGTAATTCCTTTTACTATAATGAGATTTATAATTTCTAGTTTAGCCTTGTGCGGGTTCCCATTTATAGCTGGATTTTATTCAAAGGATTTTATTATAGAGGAAGTATATATATTAATAGCAAATATATTTTTAGTAGTTTTAATTTTAATTTCTTTAATATTTACTGTTTCTTATTCTATTCGTTTATATTATTACATTTTTTTTAATATAAAATTTTATAGTTATTATAATTTAAAAGAAAATAATTTAATGAACTTATCTATAATAATTTTAGTAATGATAAGAATTTTTGTAGGATCTATATTAAGTTGATTGTTTTTTTATGATTTATATGGGGCTTATTTAAGGGCGGGATTGAAACTATTAACTTTAAGAAGTTGTATGTGTGGATTAATCATTGGGATATTTTTAGCTTTTAATAATTTTATAAGAAAATTTTATTATTTAAATTTTTATGTGAGTTCAATGTGGTATTTAAATTATTTATATTTGTGATTGTATAATCCTTTAAATATTGTGGGGGTAAAAGTGATAGAGGTAGATATATGTTGATTAGAATACTTAGGAAAAAATTCATTCATATATATAATTCATTATTTTCGTGTTAAACTTATATATAAGATATATATGTTTGTATATTTATTTATTAATATTTTGGGGTGAATATATTTATTATTTTAAAAATTTAAATAGCTTATAAAGGCATAAAGCATAATATTGAAGATATTAAGAAAATAGTGGATTTTAAAATAAATATATAGAATATTATTTTTATAGTGAAAATATAATGTTTTTTAAACTATATTTAAATTATTAATTATTTTTATTTTTAGAATATAGAATATATAAAGGGTAATTAAGTGGAGGATGGTGAATAATATTTATTATTTCTTAATTTGGTTAAAACTAATTTTATTTATAATTAAAGAAACTTAAAGTAATATGATTTAGAAATTATCATAGGTAATGAATTAGAAGTTCATTTTAAATTACTTCAACTAGAAAGTTAAAAAGTTTCAATGAATTATTAATAATAATTTACCGCTATCTTGGGTTTAGTTAAAAGATTTTTTAAAGTTCTCTTAGATTTTTATATTAAATCAAGTATTTAAGTCGAAATTAAATTGTAATTTTTTACTTTAAGAGATAAGATATATGAGAAAATTTATAATTTTTAAATGCAATTTAAATGTTTTTATTTTAAACTAATATCCTTGGAAATGATTTTATAAATTTTAGATTTTTCAATCAATGGATTGTTCAGTATATTCTAAGAATAAACCAAAAATTAGAATTATAATAAATATTACAGAAGTTAAGATTATTGGTAAATTAAATATTTTAAATATATGAATTAAAGTGATTAAAAGGGCGATTTCGATGTCAAAAATTAAAAAAATTAAACTAATTAAAAAAATTGAATTCTAAAGGGTATGCGGGGGGGTGACATAGGGTCGAAGCCACATTCAAATGGGGAAATTTTTTCTCGGTCTTGAAAATATTTTTTTGAGATTAAATAATTTAGTATTAATAAAAGGGTAGAAATTGTTAATAAAATACTAATTATATAAGTAAGTTGGATAATTATTTATATTAAAGTAAATTAAATTTTTTAATTGGAAATTAAATGTAATAAATTAATTATACTATATAAATTATAAAATTTATTAAAAAGAGATAAATTTATAAAAAATTAGAATCTTTATCAATAGATTGAGATGTATAAAAATAATCATACGACATCTACAAAATGTCAGTATCATGCAGCTGCTTCAAATCCAAAGTGATGATAGGAAGAGAAGTGAAGAATGTTTATTCGAAAAAGACATGCAGTAAGAAATAAAGTTCCGATAATTACATGTAAACCATGAAATCCTGTAGCAACGAAAAAAGTTGAGCCATAAATTGAGTCTGCAATAGTGAATGGGGCTTCTTTATATTCAATAATTTGTAAAATAGTAAAATAAATTCCTAAAATAATAGTAAAATAAAGACTTTTTTTCTTTCTTTAAAATTTTTATTTAGTATGGCATGGTGTCTTCAAGTAACTGTTAAGCCTAATAAAATTAAAATAATTGTATTTATTAAAGGAATATCAAAAGGGTTAAAAGGAATAATACCTAAGGGAGGTCATAATTGTCCAATTTCTATGTTAGGGGCCAGGGAAGAATGAAAGTATGCTCAGAAGAAGGAGAAAAAAAATAAAATTTCAGAGATAATAAATAAAATTATACCTAAGCGTATTCCCTTGTAAACGTTTAATGTGTGACATCCTTGGAAAGTTGCTTCTCGAGTTACATCACGTCATCATTGAATTATACAAAAAAGAGTTCTAGGGATAGTTAAAATTATGGAGTACCTATAATGATGAAATCATCTTACTGTACAAATTAAATTATTTAAAATTCTTAATGAAATAAGAATTGGTCATGGACTAACACTTACTAGATGAAAGGGATGGTTCATAATTAAATTTCTCTTCTATAAAGAGTTGAAAGAATAGAGAATACATAGGCTTGAATTATGGGTACAGAGATTTCTAAAATAAATAATAAAATTTGAGATATGATTATCCTTTCTAAAAAAAGGCATGTTAAGTCGATAGTCGAATTTATTGTTGCCGCTTTTCCGCGATGCTGATTGGTTTTCTCGCTGCGCTTACTTCATTTGCAGCTGTCATCGTATATTTTGACAGTTGTGTGTATCAAGAAATTAATAGTGTAATATTAATAGCATAATGTTAAAGCTAAATAGCGCGCGCGAAGCGCGCGTCTGTGGTGCTAGTAATTATAAAAATTATGAAATTATTGATTGATTGACCAGTTGACCCTAGTAAAGACAATAAAAGATGGCCTGCAATTATATTTGCTGTTAATCGAATTGCTAAAGTAAGAGGGCGGATAATTAGTCTGATAGTTTCAATGATAACTATGAAAGATATTAATAAAAGAGGAGTGCCTTGTGAGGAGTTAAGTGAGCTATTAAAATATTTAGGTAATTATAAATTCTGTAAATAATTGTTCTAAATCAAAGAGTTAAGGATAGAGACAGACAAAAATTTATGTGTCTAGATGCTGTAAAGATATAGGAAAAGAGTCCTAAAAAATTGTTGAAAAAAATTATTAATAAGAGACTAATAAAAATAATTAGATTAGAATATGAATAAGAAATTAAAATTTTAAATTCTTGAAATAAATAAAAAATTAAATATTTTCATAATAAAATTAATCGGGATGGAATAAATCAATATTAGTTGGGGAGAAGGATAAAAATAATAATTAACCTTAATCAATTTAATGAGAGATTTATAGATGTTGTGAGGGGTCAAAGATTGAAAAAATATTTATTATCATAATCAATTAAAATAAAGTGATCTCATTGAAGGATGAATATGAATATGAAAAGTTTGAGGAACTGGGGTAATTATAAAATATAAAAAAGATGAGATAGTTAAAAGTAAGCTAATAGTTAAAATAATAATAGTAGATCATAATAAGGGTCTTATTTGTAGGATTAAAGAATATTAATATATAGAAATTTAATAATTTTAAATTGACAATTTTAAATTTAATGTTAAAGGTTTAACTAATTCTTTCATTAAAAATAGGGTCAATACCTATTATATTTTGATTTAAAAGATCAATACTTTTATTATATTCAGTCATTTAATGAAGTTATTATATAGGGTTTAATTATTGTTAATAAAATAAGTTAATCAATTTTTAAAGTTATTAAGGTTTGTAGATTCAATTACGATTGGTATAAATCTATGATTAGTTTCACAAATTTCAGAACATTGGCTAAAAAATAATCCGGGTCGATTTATAAATAATATAGTTTGATTTAGACGTCCTGGGGTTGAATCTATTTTAATACCTAGGGAAGGGATGGTTCATGCGTGAATTACATCGATTGATGTAATTAGTAGACGAATAGTTAAGTTGAATGGTAAAATGCATCGATTGTCGACATCAAGTAAGCGAAATTCATTATTTGTTAATTGATTAGTGGATAACATAAAAGAATCAAATTCAATATTGTTGAAATCAGAATATTCATATCTTCAGTATCATTGATGGCCAATGGTTTTAATCGTAAGATTATTGGAGTGAAGTTCATCGGTAAGGTAGAGAATTTTTAAAGAAGGTATGGCAATAAAAATTAGAATAAATATGGGAATGATAGTTCAAATTAATTCGATTGTATGACCATGAAGTAAATATCGATTAATAAGTTTATTATAAGTTATTATTATTATTATTATAAAAGTAATTAATATTGCAATAAAAATTAAGATAATTATAGTAAAATCATGAAAAAAAATTATTATATCATAGGTTGGGGAATTTGAGTCTTGGAGTGTTAATGATCATGTATTATGTTTTAATAAAAGAATTAATCTTTATAAAAGGATTTTAAATCCATTGCACTAATCTGCCATATTAAAAAATTGCTGGGATTTCATTATATCTATAATTAAGAGGGGGATAGTTAGTATTTCATTCTAAGGATAGGGATAAAAAAAATATATTAATAAGTATACGTTTGGCTCTTAGGGCTTCTCAAATAGTAAACATTAAGATTATTAAACTAATAATAGAAATAAGGGATCCGATAGAAGAGAGATAATATTTCATGATAGGAAATTATCGGGATAATCTGAATATCGTCGGGGTATACCTCTAAGTCCCAGAAAATGTTGAGGGAAGAAAGTTAAATTGACTCCGATAAATATAGAAAAGAATTGAATATTAAGGTAAAAGTTATTCAGTGTAAATCCAGAAATTAGAGGGAATCAGTGGATAAATCTAGCAATAATAGCAAATACAGCTTCTATAGATAGAACATAATGAAAGTGGGCGACTACATAGTATGTATCATGTAAAATAATATCAATAGAAGAATTTGATAATATAATTCCTGTAAGACCTCCTATAGTAAATAAAAAGATGAATCCTATTGATCATCATAAGGTAGGATTATAGTTAATTTTTATGCCATGAAGAGTTGAGATTCATCTAAAAATTTTAATTCCTGTGGGAATAGCAATAATTATTGTGGCTGAGGTGAAATAAGCTCGAGTATCGACATCAAGACCAATAGTAAATATATGATGAGCTCAAACAATAAATCCTAAAAATCCAATTGCTACTATGGCATAAATTATTCCTAAGGAGCCAAAGATTTCTTTTTTTCCTCTTTCATTTATAATAATATGGGAAATTAATTCAAATCCTGGAAGGATTAAAATATAAACTTCTGGATGTCCAAAGAATCAAAATAAATGTTGATAAAGAATAGGGTCTCCTTCTCCAGAAGGGTCAAAAAAAGATGTATTTAAATTTCGATCTGTTAGTAATATAGTAATTGCTCCTGCTAATACAGGTAAGGCTAAAAGAAGTAAAATAGCGGTAATTAAAATAGCTCAAACTAAAAGGGGAATTTTATCTATAGTAAAATTTTTATGATGTATATTTAAAATAGTAGAAATAAAATTGATTGCGCCAAGAATTGAGGATATACCTGCAATATGAAGGGAAAAAATTGAGAGGTCTACAGAAGAGCCCCTATGAAAGATATTTGATGCTAAAGGAGGGTAAATTGTTCACCCTGTTCCTACTCCGTTGTTAATAAAATTACCTAGTGTTAATAATAAAATTGAGGGGAGTAAGAGTCAGAAACTTATATTATTTATACGAGGGTAAGCTATATCAGGAGATCCTAGTATTAGAGGCACTAAAAAATTTCCAAATCCCCCAATTATAAAAGGTATAACTATAAAAAAGATTATAATAAAAGCATGGCTGGTTACTAGAGAGTTATAAATTTGATCATTATTAATAAGGGGATTACAAGAACCTAATTCAAGGCGGATAATTATTCTTATAGAAGATCCGATTATTCCGGCTCAGATGGCGAAAATAAAATAAAGAATACCAATATCTTTGTGATTAGTAGAGAATAGTCATTTATTCATAGCGGTTTGTAAAAAAATAAAATGTTATGTGTCTGATTAAAGTAATAAATTGTAAATTTATTTAAGGAAAAAAAATTTTCTAACATTAATATAATAAATTTATATTATAGTTTATAAAATAAAATATTAAATTGCAAGTTTAAAGAAATTAATTGATATTAATATATATTATTAAATATTTACTTAATTAATTGTTGTTAATAACCATTTGTAATATAAGATTTTAAATGAAAGGAAAAATGTAAATTATGTAAGTAAGTAAGAGTGGATTTGTGTGAGTATGGATAAGATTTATAAAGGAATTATTATTTTTTAAACTTTGAAGGTTTAAAGTTTAGGTTATATGAACTTAAAATCTTTCTTTAAATAATTAAAATAATAAAGGATATTAGTAAGCTAGTTTGAATAAAAAAATTTAAATTATATTTAAAAGTAAGTTTTAAGATTAGAAGTTTAGATTTAAATTGATAAAAAAATATGGAATTAAGTATAATATTTACATAAGGTATAATATATAATTAGTGATCTTAATATCATAATAATAAAAATAAAGAATAAGTTAGAATTTTGTAGAAAAATAAAAATTCTATATCATTTTATATAAAAAAATGAAAGTGGTGGTATTCTAGCTATGTTTAATATAATAGTAATTATTATTAAGTTATAGAATTTATTAAAATTTAAAATTGGATATTTAAAATTAAATAATACTTTATAGTAGGAAATAAAAATGAATAAAATAAATAAAATAATTGAATAAAATAAAAAATATTTTAATCAAATTAAAGATTTTATGTAAATTAATATAATTATTCATCTAGTTTGATTGATTAAAGCATATCTTATAAGTATTTTAATATTATATAAATTAAATATTATATATGGAGGAATGATTGAACATGAAATTAAAATAAAAAAAATTAATAAATTATAAATTTTTAGGAGAAAAATTATGTAAAAGGGTATAATTTTTTGAAGGGTTAATAAAATAAATAAAATATTTCAACATCTAGAGGAACATCTGAGTGACATTAAAAAAGATGAGAGCAGGCACTCTGTAATCAGCAAGCATCGATTGATGCACGGGCATGATTTCAAATGGTTCACGGCCGAGGTTTTGCATAGGGAGAAAAATGTGAGAAAGAGAGAGATAGCGGAAATGTTTTATATCAAAAAACATAATAATACGATTAATCTCAAAAAAGACACCGAGAATCTTAACCCGCTATACGACCGAATCATAAATGCTACATAACTTTTCTCTCTTTGTTTATTTTTATTTTTCTTCTGTGACCCACTCGTGTATTCGGTATGTAGTTCGATGCCGTCCTTTGACTCGGAATGACTGCTCTCACACGTTCTCCGGTTCCGGTTGCCTCTTTTGCTACATCGCATTATAATTCAGGATGGATCGCGGCTCCTTCATTTTAACAATTAGACAACTTCGAAATTCTGACAAAGTGTTAAACTGCAAGAAATTCACGTGCGACTAATATGAGATAGGTAGATATATTTTCTGTTCCTACGCCCCTTTGTTCCTCGTTGCGATATTATTTGTAACATGACTTCGTAGTTTTAGTACTCTGGATAAGGACACAAAACGAGTGTCGAAACGTCGAGGATTGAAGTAATGTAATTACGACATTATACGCTACGTCAGTTTGGTCAAATAATACTACTTATAAAATATTTCAAGTTAAATGCTTAGAAAGAATTGGAAGTCATAGATGAAAGGGGGGGGAACGAATGCTTAATTTTATAAATAATGCAAGAATTATTATAACATTAATATAATTATAATATATGAAAATATTATTTAGAATAATGCATATAATGATAGGGAAAGATGCTAAAATTTGAATAATAAAGTAAAAAAAAATTAATTGTTTATTTTTTAGATTTATATTTATTAAGCAAATGAATAAAAAGTTAGTAATTTCTATAAAAAATCAAATTATAATGTAATCAAAAAATCTTAAGGATAAAATAGTAAAAATGAGTAAGTTTATAATAATAAAATATTTAGAAAATGTTGGAGGTGACGGGGATTTAGGGCAGCGACGCGAAAAGAGAACGCACGAACACGACAACTATACATAGTCAGAATAATAATGTATTTCAAATACACAAGTAATCGCCGTACGTCGTGAGCGAAGGCAAAAGACGTGTACGCTCGTTACGATCGAGAGACGCGCGAGAGAGAGTGAAGTAAGGAAGTCGCGAGCGTCGCGATCGGAACGACACTGTCGGTAACATCCGGTTAATCGAGCTCGCAACGCACGCTGTTAGGGTAGGTAACAGCGAAGATCGTTCTATCCAACACTTCCCCTCGATGCGAGAACGGATGATCCTTATTGAAGAGTAGTTATCTGCTCTATTCCGGATAAGGCGATGCACTTCTCGAATTTGGGTCTTGGTATACCCTTCGTAAACATGTCAGCCACATTATCGTCTGTAGAAACGTGTTCGACACGTAGGCGTTTGTCCTTCAGAGCCTCTCGGATGAAGTGGTGGCGAATAGCGATATGTTTGCTACGTGCATGAAAGACTGGATTGTCTGCAAGTCTTAATGCGCCGAAGTTATCGCTAAACACCTCGATGTCGGTTAACTCCTCGAATCCTAGTTCGTTGAGAATAGCTGTCCAATGAATCGATTCCTTGGCTCCCTCCGTTAGCGCCATATACTCTGCCTCGGTGGAGGATAAAGCGACGGTCCTCTGCTTCCGTGCATCCCAGGAAATGGGACTGCCGCTCAAAGCGAAAACATACCCGGAATAAGAGCGCCGATCGTCAGGGCAATTTCCCCAGTCGGAGTCGACGTACCCCTTCAACGGCTTGACGTCAGGTGAGTATACCAGTCCGAGGTCTAGGGTCCCCTTGAGATACCTCAGAACTCTCTTGGCAGCAACCCAGTGGGCCTTTCCGTACGAATTATTGAACTGGCCCAAACAACTCGCCGCGAAGCTTATGTCCGGTCGTGTGGCCAATGTCAAACACCCGACCAGCTCTCTGTACGGAACATCTTCATCCAGTTCATGTGGTTCTGTTTCTTTGACGAGCCTCTTGTTAACATCTATAGGCGTACTGACCGGTTTGGCGTCTGTCATGTTGAAGCGACTCAGGAGATCGGTGATGTAACCACGCTGATTCATTGTCACTCGATTATCTTCCTGACTGAACTTTATTCCTAAACAGTAATTGACAGGTCCAAGATCTTTGATGTCGAATTGGCAGGAAAGCGATTTTCCGAGTTCCGTAATCGACTTGGAGTTCCTGGATGCGATGATGAGGTCGTCCACATAAACCGCGATCAGGACGATGTCCTCCCCTTGTCCTTTATAGTACAAACACGGGTCACCGTTAAGAAGGTAAAGCTCCGAAGTCAATCAGGGCTTCGCGTAATTTTTCATGCCACTGTCTTCCGGCTTGGCGTAATCCGTAGAGAGATTTCAGGTGTAGGCATACTTTGTCCCCCTTATCCAATTCGATAAGCATGTGTTCCGCCTTCGATCTGATGTCCGGGTCCTTCTTATTCTTCACTATGGCCACCAGAATGTCCCTTAGTTGCTTAGGGGGCTCCATCAATATCTCTTCCGGCAGCTCGCCGTTAAGGTACGCAGTAGTTACGTCGAATTGGTTCATCGTCATCCCGTGTCGGGCAGCCAGTGCAGCAATCAAACGAATCGTACTCAGGCGGGCGACTGGGGCGAACGTCTCCGTGAAATAAATCCCTGGTTTTTGAGAGAATCCCTGAGCCACAAGACGAGCTTTTCTACGCTCCAGGTTGCCGTCAGATCCAAATTTGTTGCGTAATACAATTCTGCTGCCTATGATTTGAGCACCTTTGGGACGATCTACCAATTCCCAAGTATCGTTCTTAATAATTGAACAAATCTCTTGAATCATAGCGTCGAACCACTCCTCCGAATTAGGACCTGCTAGTGCTAGTCTCATCGGTATTTCGGATAGAAAAACCTGTTCAGACGGATCAAATTATGCGTATTGTACAGCTTCATTGTAGTGCTTCCGCGGGCGGCCAGGTTGTCCCGTCCTGATGATTCTTGGTCTTCCTGGTCGTCGTCTGGCGACAGGTTCACCGTCCACAGGGGGGTCGTCGTCGGCGTTGTCGTCCGCGTGCTCGTCTTCTACGCAAAGTTGATTGCCGTTAGAGGGTTCCATATTTACCTCGATAAAATCCTGTTCCCGTCCGTCTTCCTTAGCTAGGGCGTCCTGTTCACAATCTTCCGGAGAGAAATCCTGATACTCCCCGATCTTCGGAGGTGTGTGACTGGAAAACTTGACGTCACGAGATACGACGACGACTTTTTCCTCGGGTAGCCAAACTCTGTACCCCTTTGACTCTTCCGAAAATCCAACCAGGATGCCCTCTTTGCACCGTGGTTCGAGCTTGCTCTTGCCCGGTTTTCCGTCAAGGCAGTGAACTCGACAGCCGAATTCGCGCAAGTAACTGACATCGGGAACTTGTCCGGTCCATTTTTCATGTGGCGTCTTCCCGTTTAAACTTTTCGAGGGACAGCGGTTTCTGATATGATTTGCTGCATTAACCGCTTCAGCCCAGAAGCACGGCGGAAGTCCCGCTTGTATGAGAAGACATCGGGCCGTATCGAGCAGGCTGCGGTTCTTGCGCTCAGCGACGCCATTTTGTTGCGGATTGTATGGAACAGTTAGCCGCCTCGTAATTCCGTGTGACTTCAGGAAATCTTCGAACTCGTTGCTCAGATATTCCCGGCCGTTGTCTGTCTGCAAACACTTGACGTTACGTCCCTTTTGATTTTGAACGAGGGTGACATACTCTCTAGTGGCCTTTAAAACCTCGTCTTTCGTTTTTAGGAATCTCACTTCACACCAGCGCGAGTAGTCATCGATATATTCTACGAAATATCTTGCGCCGCTCATGGATGCGACACGCATGGGTCCGCATACGTCCGAGTGTATCAGGTCCAGCATGCAAGATTCCCGCGTTGACCTCTTTGGGAAAGGATTTCGATGCATCTTGCCTTTCAGACATGTGTCACATTCGGGGTCGTCTCCCAAGTCTCTGCGTGTTAATCCAAGGACAGTTCCCTTGCGTTCTGCTTCGCGAAGATCCGAAATATTTAAGTGTCCGAGTCGTCTGTGCCATGAAACGTTCGTGGTAATCGCCGAAGAAACTTCAGATTCGGTCGCGACACACGCGGATTCTTCGCATTCTCGTACGAAATAAAGACCGTCGATCTTATCAGCGACCAGCGTTTTATCTCCGTTGCGGTCCAAAACCGAAGCGGCGTCCTTTTCAAACACGACCTTGAATCCTTGCTCTGTAATTCTTCCGACAGACAGTAAATTGGAACGCAGATCTGGAACATGCAAAGTATTCTTTAACTGTACGCTTTTAACTGAACCGAAAATCTTGGTCTCGAATCCGGCCGTGCCCTCGGCGACGATTTCGGTTGATTCGTCGTTCGCGAGGTTGATTTTTCCGCGTTTCGAAAAGTCAACGTCGGAGAAAAATGCAATGTTATTGCACAGGTGCGACGTCGCGCCGCTGTCGATACACCACCTCCGCGCACGTCCCGCGGATCTCGCGAGCAAAGCTTCGCTGGCGCACAACGACACTGGTTCGCTCGTTTTCGCGGGTTCGTTGTCTGTGGCACTTTTATTACGGCACTCTGCGGTTTTGTGTCCGAACAGCTTGCACTTGTTGCACCGAATTCTCTTCTTCTTCGATTGAGACTTATCTTGATCGACCTTCGCGCCCTGATTCTTCCGCGGCTGAGTTTTCTTATTCACGTACATCGCACTTGATCCAGACGGCTGCTCGCTTCGATGGGCGTCGTGCTCCTCGATAATTTTTATACGTAGGACGTCGGGATCGGGTAACTTATCACGCGACTCGATTGCAACACGAAAGTCAGAGACGTATCTAGAATCCCTTACGCCCTTGGCAAGGAGCTGTATCGGCGCCCCCCTCCCCCCCAGAAACAATAATATCTAATGTATAAACATTTCATTACTTATAAATGTAAATAAATTAAATTTATTAAATGTATAAAAGTTACAATTTTATTTTTTTGCCTTAACTAAAGCGAATTCGTTTATTATTGCATCTATATTCATATGTGAAACTACTTCTTTTTCTATTGATATTAATGCAAGGCTAGTTAATCTTTCTTGATTCATCGCAGAACTGCTAAAACTGCTAAAACTGCGCAGAACTGCTAGAACTGCTAAAACTGCGTTCGCAAGATGCTACAGTCACTGGTAACGTTAAATAAATTCGAAGTGCAGTCTTGATGTTTGGATAAATATCATCCAGAGAGTATTCTTGAATGCATTTTAATAAATCCAGGGGAGTTGCTGATTCTAATTCCTTGATCAGTTCCTGCACTTGTGCTTTGAACAGTTCTAATTCGGACACAAGTTCCACTATGTCTACGTCCAATGAGTAGTGAAGTCCAAAGTCAGCAGCACTTTTTTTCAGCTCATTTAAACTCAGATTCTTCAAGTTATTTCCAGACAAAAAAAGAGAAATCTGATGATATAGTTGACATTGTAACCGGACGGAGGAGTGATTTCAACCACACGTCTATGGATTTGTTTGATATCACGGTCGCCACTCGATTTTAACCTCGGCCTATCGAGAAAGATTCATAGAAATCGACCAACCTTTCGCTGACTTCGCTAATTCCCCTCGTTTACTCTGCTGCAGGTTCCCTCTGTCTCGATCGACGCCGCTTTCTGGACCCCTATGCGTGGGACTTCCGTCTCGGGATGAGGACCGTCGTCGGGACCGCCTCCGCTGTGCACCGCTGGAGTTCGTCGCCCCTGTTGGACCTTCTCTGGACCGCCGCTTCGCTGGATCACTTCACTGGTTATCGTCGATGAGGATTTCGGAACGCCGGATAGGTAAGTATTGGGATAGGTAAGTATCTCGCGTTTTCGGGTTTCGGTCTCTTCTCTTAATAATCGTCACACGTATTTGCAATAGGTAGAATATAATTTATTCCTTTCTTTCTAGCTTTACATGGACATTGGGTGTACCGCACTCGGGTTTTATTAACGCGCTCATTTGCATGCGTCTACGGGTTAACGCTCCGCTTAGCGGGATCGTCCGCTCAAGATTTCTTAAGTCCGGTCTCGACCGTTCCGTTTGAACGCCGAGGGACGACTCCTCGATCGTCGGGCTCGGCTGCCCCGCCTCGCTACGTGGGGACCACCCCACCACTCACGCCATCACGCTGTGACCCCGCATTGGTCGACATCTGGCGCGTGATCGCGCTGCGCGTCGCTCGGCATGTGCGATGTTCCCTCGTCCTTGAGGTTGTTTACGTCGCCCGCCTGCGACTTTCGCTCGTCGCCGTGCAAACACGCTCGCTCGCGAGCACTTCGCTTTGTTCACGATAACATGTTTGTGACGACGATTCATATGACGATTCTAACGGTTCGTCGATGGTAAATTTATCATCGTCGCGATTTGATGCTCTTCGCAATGTTTTCGTGCCCAGAGTTCCGTGCTTACAATGATTTGGTTCGGAATGTGTGTCGTTCGTGACACGCTTCGCACGCCCGGGTCGCTCCCGGTCTGGTCGCACTTCCGGTTTGTGATTCCGACTTTCGTCGCGCGGATCGAGTCGGAACTCGGTACGCCGCTTAATTAGCGACTCTACGTTACGCTCCCCAAATGTCGTCGCGTTCGGGCTCCCGGTTCGCTATCTCGACTTCCGGTACTCGGCTCGAGTTGAAACCTGGTCGGGTGACTGAGTGTCACCTTCTCGACACATTCTCGGAGTGGCCTCACGATCAGACCCCCGGTTCGCGAATTCGGGTTCCGCCGGGCAGATCGATTCGCAACTCGGCTGGGTGACTCCTTTTCACTCCCCTGACACGCTCCTAGAGCGGTCTCGCGATCGGACTTCCGGTTCGCGGATTCGGGTTCCGCCAATCGGATCGCCTCGAAACTCGGCTGGGCGACTCGCTTGCACCTCCCTGACACGCCCCTAGCGCGGCTTCGCGATCGGACTTCCGGTTCGCGGAATCGGGTTCCGCCGGTCGGATCGACTCGAAACTCGGCTGGGTGACTCGCTTGCACCTCCCTGGCGCGTTCCTAACGCGGCTTCGCGATCGGACTTCCGGTTCGCGGAATCGGGTTCCGCCGGTCGGATCGACTCGAAACTCGGCTGGGTGACTCGCTTGCACCTCCCTGGCGCGTTCCTAACGCGGCTTCGCGATAGGACTTCCGGTTCGCGGAATCGGGTTCCGCCGGTCGGATCGACTCGAAACTCGGCTGGGTGCCTCGTGTTCACCTTCCTGACGCGTTCCTAACGCGGCTTCGCGCTCCCCCCGTGGGTTCGCGTCATCGCTGTCCGGCCGTGCTCGTTACCCGCGGTTACTTTTGTCCGCTTCGTTTCGCCATCCTTGGCCCGCCCGCGTCCGCGTTTTTGTTCCGCGGTCGTGCCTTCGTTATTCGTGATACGCGCCCTTCGCCTGTCGCGTCGCGTCGTATCATACTGAAAAGGCAAACTATAAAAAAGAAGAGGAACTCTAATTCGCATGAAATAAAACATTGGTTAACATCAACGAAATAGGTTACGTCTTTATTGCGCGCCGCGCTACGGCTGTAGCCAACTAAAATTGTTTGTCTATATAATCTTGTACGCGCGCGCGCCCGCCTCGTCGCTGTGCTCAAGTCCGCGTCGGTTTGTCACGCGGTTGAGCTGTCTTACGATCTATGATTATTTTATTTTCTTACGTCTATCGATTATATATTTTTTTATTCGCGCACTTATCATCTAGCGTGTGTATGTATGAGTGTAAGGGTGTTTTTTCTTTATTTACATGTCGTGTCTGCGTGTGTGTGTTCGCGTGTGTGTCGAATCGCGCGTTCGCCATAGCGCTCATCTTCTCCGGTCTTCCCGCGGGTCATCGGCGCCTCCGTCGCCCGTCTCTCGCTGCCGCTGCTTCCCGGCGCCTCGCTTCCGTCGGCCGATCGCATCGGCGATGATTCGCCGATCGTTGTGATCCCCGGGATCGGTGTCGGCTTAACCAGCCCCACGTGCTGCCGCATCCTCAGCTGCTCCGCTATGACCGCCCTCATTCTGGGCGACAGGTCCGGCAGCTGGCGTTGCGTGGTCGCTGCGTCAGACTTGGCGTATGGCTGCAACATAACCTCATATCGTGACTTCATTTCTGTTAAAATTCTGTCATAAACAGTATTTATTTCTTTTCTAAAGTTCTGTTCAGGAGAGAGATAAGGGCCTTCGTCGGATGCACTGTCATGATCATGAAACCTTTTGACTTTCTTCAGTCTCACATTAGAAAAGTCGCTCTCTAATCCCATTTCTAAGGATTTTTCTTTGGCAAACTTTATGGCTGGTTCCGTTCCCTCATCTCGCATTTTCTGCAACGATCCTGCGAGACCCTTTATCATTTTGTGTGCTACGTCCAGAGAAATACTCTTGTTTTGAAGAGACTGGTTGACTTTGTCGATGCTACTCATTATTCTTTCCCATATTTGAAGAAGGCACAGAAATCTAAAATTTATTTGTTTGATCAAAGCTTGTGCTCCAAAAGATGTTTCATCATTATAATTTCTACGATCTGTCATGTCGTTTAATACTGAAAAAACAGAATTTATTGACTTTTTTAAGGCACTAATTGCTCTCTGTTTGGATGACCATCTCGTATCACTGTGACCTTTTAAAGTAACATTAAGTTTGTCCATTAAAACTTGCCATCTTCCTGTGGAACCACTGAAAAAATTAAAGAGTTGTTGTACAATTCCAAAAAATGTTACCATCATCGGTGAAACACTTGCAGCATGGGAGCCAACAAGATTTAAACTGTGGGCAGCACAGGGTACGTATCTCGCCAAATCATTAATCTGAGACAATCTTGCTTGTACGCCGCTATATTTCCCAGCCATGTTGCTACCGTTATCATACGCTTGACCACGGCAATCATCGATTTTTAGACCGTCTGCTTGCAGTTTTAATAAAATATCATTTGAAAGGCCTTTTCCTGTTTTTTCTTTTGTGTTAATAAAGTCAATAAAACTTTCCTCAATTTGACAAAGACCATCTGAGAGATCTACAAATCTTATAACTTGGCTCATCTGCTCCATCCGAGCACTATCTGGAGTGCAGTCGAACATGATAGAAAAATATTTTGCTGTTTTAATTTTTCTCAATATCTCATCTTTTACTTTCCCCGCTATCAACTCAATCAACTCATTTTGAATTATTGGGGAAAAATAACTCAGAGCTTATTTATTTGCTTTCACGTAGGCCATATGAGCTGCTAGCTGAGGGTGATAATGGCTTATTAATTCTAAAGTACTGAGGAATATACCGCATCCAGGCTCCCCTGCAATTTCCTTCAGACTGCCTCCAAAATAACTTGGCACTTCGTGATTTTGGGCACAAAAAATGATAACATCGACAACAACCTTCAGAATGTTTCGCCATTTCTCAATCTCTTCTTTAAAGCTACTATGTATTTCAGCATCCAGAGTTTTACCAATTCTTAATCTCCTTTCAAAGTCTTTCCACATTATGTAGCAATCTCTGTGATGAGATGAATTTTCATGAATTTGAATACAGGGATTTAAGTGTTTCCAATCCTGAAAACCTTTGTCAAAATCAGAAAATGGTGTAAGTTTTGGACTCTTGCAAAAAATTAAACATGGGAAACAAAAAAGAGCATCTTCAGATTGGCTATAAATCATCCATTGTCTTTTTACACGTTCTCCGTTTCTTAGAATCTTGAAAAATCATTTGGCATCAAGATGTCTTCCATCATTTGAAGTCGGAAATTTAAATTTAGCTAAATCGACGGTTTCAGGGCCATGATTAACAAGCAGTGTACGAAGACTATCAGTAATTTCGGGAATTCCCGGCCACTTTGCAGGATCTTCATAAGCAATCACAATTAGTTTTATTTCGTTACACTGGCTGTTTGATTCGTTTGGATCTTGTTCTTCGTTAGTCATAGCTTCATCAGTCACACCCATTACTGGATCGCAGCTCTTTTTCTCTCGAGATATGCATGAAGAAGAAGCCACGGCGAAATCTTCGGCCTGTAGAATCATAGAATCATTTCTAGATTCCGTTAAAAAATTTTCATCAGCTTCATGGCTCTGACAGTTGTCCGCTTCTTTTTCCGTTGAATGAGATCGATCTATATACAAAAAAAAATTATATTCTATTCAATAATAATTGTCTCATATATAGAAGAAGATCACCGCACACAATACCGACATATAATATACCACTTTGTTTTTAGATTGTATTTCTTAAACAAAATCTAAAAATGAAACTTTAGAAACATAAATACAAAAACTAGAAAGTGTCTATCAATAATATAGCAGTTTTTATAATAATTGTTAAATAAAATATAATTTTTTTCTTTATATTACTACTAGCATAATTTTCTCTTTCAAATTCTTCTTCAAGGAACTCGTTTTTCTCTATGTTTTGGCGCAGCCAATCGTTAAGCCTTCCAGACAAAGATGCGGTATTTTTTTCTCTGTCTCTTCTCAGTTTTCTAAACGCACTGCCAGATAACTTCTTAGGTCCCATGTTGTTTTATATTATTTTTATTTTATTATACTTTATAAACTGAACAATACTGTATAATGTGAACTGACGGTAGGCAGAGGAACAGACCACGGCTGGCACGGCTTCGTCGAAAAGGAGAGCAATTGACAAATGACAATCGCCCGCTCGCCCATCATTGTAAACATACAAAATGTAAACAAAATGTAAACGAAATTTCTAGGAAACGACAAAGTAAGTTGGAACAATAAAACATAAAAGAGGCGTTTCAATTTATGCTTCCTAAAAGTTTTGTTTACGCTTCTATTATTCTCCTCTTACATCCAACTTTTACGCTCCGATTTGTATTTTCATCATCAGGGCATCAGACAAGGCTAACGCATCACATTAATTTAATCTAAATATGTAAGAAATAAAATTCAAATTTCATGTCAATTTTACCTTAACAAATTTAATAATAAAATATATTATAATACATTATTTTAAATATATCTTATAAATTTTTAAATAATTTTTAAACTCTATTGTCTCTGAAGATTTATTTTCATACCGCCTCGCCATTTCTCCTATCGTTTAGCTTCTAGCTCTTGTCTAAATTCATTACGTTACACAGATAACTAGAGTCAGATTTCTGAGATGATTTTGGCGCCCCCCCTGGGCCTGCGCCCCTGGCGTGGGCCAGTTTCGCCAACCCCTAGATACGCCTCTGACGAAAGTTCTCGTAGCTCGGAGGCAAGCTATACAATAACGCGATCGCGAGCACTTCGGGATTCACGTCGACTTCCATGTCTCTCAATTTATCGACAGCGTCGAAGAACTTAGCTACATGCTCACGCACATCGCCGCCTTCTTCCATCCTGTGCAGCATGAGTTGCTTCAGGAGAGTTACCTTTCTCGCTGGTCCCTTGGATTGATATATCGACTCTAGCTTGCGCCAGACGTCCCTCGACGTATCGCATCCCTTTATCTGCTTCAATTCCGTGGCGCTGATGGACAGGACGATGTCGGATTTTGCCTTGCTGTCGCCTTTTATCCAGGCTGCAATTGCGGCTGTTCTTTCGGCGTTACCAGCAATGATTTCAGGCTTGACGTTGGTCCCGTTCACGTAATCCCACTCGTCGTTTCTAATTAACAACGCCTCCATATGTATCTTCCACGTATCAAAGTTTTCGCGGTTAAGCGGTTCGAATCGCGAAACGTGAGTAGGGTTAATCATTGTTTTACGGATCGCTGCAGTAACTCGATATTATGCGATGAGGAACGGTGGCAAATATGGCCGTCTTGCCTCTTTTCTTTCACTACGCGTATCACTGCGCGCACATCTGGGCCCATAACCTGTTGGAGGTGACGGGGATTTAGGGCAGCGACGCGAAAAGAGAACGCACGAACACGACAACTATATATAGTCAGAATAATAATGTATTTCAGATACACAAGTAATCGCCGTACGTCGTGAGCGAAGGCAAAAGATGTGTACGCTCGTTACGATCGAGAGACGCGCGAGAGAGAGTGAAGTAAGGAAGTCGCGAGCGTCGCGATCGGAACGACACTGTCGGTAACATCCGGTTAATCGAGCTCGCAGCGCACGCTGTTAGGGTAACAGCGGAGATCGCCAACAGAATCGGAGCGGCCAGCGGAGATCCAACAGAAAATAAGTTATATATTATAATAAAAATTTAATAATTAAATAAAATTAATTTAAAATATTAATATTAAGATAATTTTTATTATATTTTAATGTAGGAGGCATAAAAATTTTTGAAATTTTTTGTAATAGTTTGATTCTATTAAATATAATAATAAAAGTATTTTAAAATACATAATTTATTCTATCAAAATAATCCTTTTAAGTCAGGCATATCATTAATATATGGAGGGGTTAAAGCCATAGTGGTGTAAGTCACTTTTTTTAACCTATCGAGTTAAGTTCATAGATGCAGTCTACACATGCAGATATGTTGAAAAAAGAAGAAAAAAGAAGTGGTCAAAAAAATTGACTTACACCACTATGGCTTTAACCCCTCCATATATGTATATATATAAATAAGAGATTAATAATTCTATAATTAGGGTATGAACCTAGTAGCTTTTTTAGCTTACTTATTTAATTTATATAGATTTTTAATTTAATAATTTGGTTTTAATTAAAATTATTATATAAATTTATATAATTATGATAAATAATTTATAAGAAAATTAAATCATTTTATTAGTATAATAAAAATAATTAATTATTATTTAAAAATCATTTAAATAATAAATTTAATTATTTTTGTGTAAAAAATTAAATTTTAGTTTAAGAAAAATATTTTATTTACATTAAAAAGAGTTTGGAAATTAAATAAAACAAAAAATTTAAAAAAGAAACATTTATTTAGGCTAAAATTAATATAATGTATATATTATATATATGTATGTTTTTGGTTTAATAAATAGGTAGTTATATATAGAAAAACTTATAATAAAATTATAAAATAATTATAACGATCAAAAATTTTATATATAAAATCCGGTAAAATTCTTTTTCCTAAAATTAAAACAGTTAATTTTGAAACTAAAAAAGTCAAAAATGGAACTAATTTCCGGGAAAATAGAATAAGAAATTGAATAATACATTGAAATAAAGATAATCTAATTATCTTATATCTTTTAAAAAATTTATATTTTTTTTATAATCATAGTTAATAAATTTCATTCAAATTTATTTGTAAATATTAAAATAGATATAAAAAATTAAATTTTTATCGTTAGATTTAACCCTCAAACTACTCCGTGCTTTTTGGCACCTTAAAAGTACTCCGTCGGGTCCTTTTTGCCTTTCGACTTATAAATATTAAATATCATTCAAAAAATTCCGCAAAATTCATGGATATTCTTTGAACTTTCCTCTTTTAAGCTGTGATGTTGGTTTCTAAAAATTTTTTTTCTTTAATAGTTTTTTTTTAGTTATTAGCATAAAGAAATTGAAAAAAAAGTGATTTTTTTAAAAATTCATAATAAATATAAAAAATGAGTTAAAAAAATTTTAGTTATTAGCATAAAGAAATTGAAAAAAAGTGATTTTTTTAAAAATTCATAATAAATATAAAAAATGAGTTAAAAAAATTTTCAAATACAGTTTCTTACAGGAAAAGAGTTGCTCTTTCCGATGGTAACGGTCACAGTAGCGTAGGATTAAACCAGATATCCTATTTCACTGATTGAAAGTTGGCAATTTTCAAGTGGCGTTTTCACGTTATTTCAAGGAAAATAAGGGCTGTAAGAGAACAACAGCATGTTTTTCATCAATTTTTATTATAAGCAATCGGTGCAACAATTAACGCGGTGATCGTCGCAGACAAATTTACCGCACAAACCACAACATTGATTTGTTTTCCTGTCGTTTGTGGAGGGGCAATAGGCGCATCGTTTTCTTTTATCAGATCTATTGACAAAATGCGTCAAAACTATGAAAATTAGGTGATTTTCAAGAAAAAAAAAGTTTGGAAAAAAGTGCATTTTTACTTACGTAAAAGACTCCGTCGGGTCCTTTTCGACCTTTTGAGATTTGTTCTCGCTGGCATCCGGAGACAAATTGACAGACCAAGATGTCCTTGCGCGTGAAGGACCCTCCTACCCTAAAGTTTTTTTACGTACACAATAGATGTCGCCACTGTTCCGGATTCAAAAGATATTCAGGATCGTATTTTTCGGGTGGACGAAAACGACCCGACGGAGTACTTTGAGGGTTAATAATTTTATTCAAAAATTTATTGAATATAAAATATTTTAATATAAATATAAATAAGATATTATCAGTCAGGAAGAAAAGAGCAATTGAGCCGCAACAAGATGTAAGTGTTGAAAACTATATTATAAATAATTGACAAACGTTTCGGCCCATCATGGGGCCATCCTCAGTGTCGATACATATTCTTAAAAACTAACGCGACAGAACTTAATGATACTAATCCGCAACAGTGTTGATTGCAAAGAGGACCACTGCAAAGATAGTGATATATATGTGAAAAGTTACAAAAGGTATTATATAGAGAGAGTATCAAATACGTACATTAGGAATATGTTTCCTTATATTGCGGAGTCATTTCGATGCTGATGTGTTACATTAGAGTTAAACCGACAATTACTCAGCGACGAGACATCGGGCTCGCATATATATACAAAAGGAAGGAGCAGGGGAAAGGGAAAAAACGGAAAGGAAGGGGAAGTACGAAATCACCTGGGCGGGAACAAACTAAGAACAGGGAGATATTCTGCCGATAGAGATTCCGTGTCCTTCTGTTTATTCAAAGGAGATGTCTGTCGTTTTATATATAACATTTCGGAGATAAGTCTCTTGCGAAGAGATGGCTCAGTGTCCAAAATCTCCACATTATCCCAATCAAAATCATGATCGGTTTCTAAACGATGGCAAGAAATAACCAAAGGGGAACCTGAGTTTTTGTTAATGTCTGATCTATGTTCCTTGACACGAGTTTTCAACTGTCTCTTAGTTTGTCCCACATAAGTCGCTTCACACTCTCTGCAAGGAATTTTATACACTACGTTGCTATGTGCCAGTTTGTCCAAATTATCCTTGCCTGTTTTGATGAATTTTTTTAGAGGGTGCGCGACAGAATAGGCCATATCCAGATATAGGTCTTTCGCAATGTTTTTAAATCTGTCAGACATGCACTTCACGTAAGGAACTGTAAAGTATTTCGTCTCACAAGTTAAAGATGATGAAGCATCCTCACCTCCGTTTTTACGCAGAAATACTTGTCTCAACCTGTTTTTTATTGTGGAAAAAATAAACGGTAACGGGTAACCGTTGTCCAAAAGTATTTGAATAATTAAATTGAAGTTTTTTCTGTGGAACTGAGGATGCGAGATCAACACTATCTTGTCCACCAGACCGTATATCACGCCCCTTTTGTGTGAAATTGGATGGTGTGAGTGGTAATTAAGGTACCTACCGGAGAAAGTGGGCTTGTGGTACCAATCGAAAATGAATTTGTTCTCTCTCACTATCACAATGACATCAAGAAAATTAAGTGTGTTATTCACACTGATTTCCAAGGTAAATTGTAGTCTCTGATGAAACGAGTTAAAGATTTGCAATATGCGATCAAAAAATTCCGGAGGCGCTGCCATAATAACGTCGTCAACATATCTACGAAAAACCGTTACGTGAAAAGGCAGCAATGGAATAGCCTTCTCCTCGATATCTTGTAGTGTGATGTCAGCAATGATTGGTGAGAGAGGGGAACCCATGGGAGAGCCGAAGATTTGTTTATATATACGGTTGTTGAAACTTAAAAAAGTGGAATTTAACACTAAACGAATGCCTAATATAAATTCGTCTTTCGGTATGTCAGTCCCCTTAGAAATAGAGTCCCATCTTTTAATTATACTGTTAATGGCAAGTTCTATGGGAACATTGGTGAATAGAGAAACAACATCAAGTGAGACCAATTCGTAGTTTGACTCCAATGTGATGCTGCCTAACTCATTCACGAGCTGAGAGCTATTTTTTAAGTGTGTATTAGTAAAGGTGATGTTTTCATAGATAATGTTGTGCAAATATGAAGCCAGTACATATAACGGGCTATTGATTGATGAGACTATGATTCTAAGGGGACAACCCGGTTTGTGAATTTTCGGTAAACCGTACGGTCGAGGAAGGACACCATCAGTGGTAAGCAATGCCCTATACTCCTGATCCGAGATAAACTTCTTATTCTTCCATCTCTTAAGCAACTCACGTAAGTCGTTGGTCATCTTTTTGAGGGGATCTTTTTTTACTATGGAATATGTCGCCGGATCTGCAAGTGTTTCCTCCATTTTTTCAATGTAGCCATCTCTGTTAAGTGCTATGGTGACATTGCCCTTGTCCGCTCGAGTGAAAAAGATGTTAGGGTGTGCCAGAGTGAAATCCACCGTAGTGTTCCACCATGACGAAAGCATATTTAAGAGTAATCCGGATTACTCTTAATACTATTTTTGTAAAAATTATTGACAACTCGAATAGATCGGTTTCTGAAAGGTGGACACATTTCTTCTCTGAATCGAGAAAGATTCTTTTCTATATGTTTGATGAATTCAATGACCAATCTTTCCTTGCCTTGTTTATTAACAGGCATATTAAAACAGTCGCCCAGTTGTAACAACAGCATGACATTCTCAGGAATATTGGTATTTGTGAGATTGAGGAACCATTTATCGTGGAGGTTTTTTAAGGGAACTTCTAGTTCGAATTTTTCCGGTAAAATTTCAATTGCGTGTAATTCTTCTGCCTCAGAGTTCGTAGGAGGATCAAAAGAGTACGAAATGTTAGAAGAATCCCTTCTAGAGCAATAATATTTGATAGATTTTATGTTCTGTTTGACTGTCATGTTTTGTTTATTTATTAACCAATCTATTCGTTTGTCAATCCTGTTATTTTTACGAAGCCAAACTCTGTTGTTTATATTTTCTTGACCCAAAATAAAGTCATTATACAACTTCGCCGGTAACAATGTCGATATGTGTCTCGTTCTCTCAAGTATTCTGTTCGCAAGATAATACAAATGTTTGTAAGCATTTTTTAGTTCCAGCTTTAAGAATCTGTTTTTGTGAATTGCAATACGATGATTTTTAAGGAAGTTATAGAGCAATCAAAGTCAAAATGCTCATTTCGCGATTCAATCCACGATAAAAACTTGCCGTCAAAAGTAGAGATTTCAAGCTTTAAAATCCTTTACGGCAAATTTAAATTTTATTCGTTTTTAACAAAGTTACAGCTGCTTGAATTTTGCCTATTTTTTGAGATTTCGACTTAGTGTTCTTTTAAAATATCTGACACATTGAAGATAATGAAACGGCTTCTAGCATGCTCGGATTTTAGATTTCGAATATGCAACAAAATCAATATGTAATATTTCTTCAGAAAAATGCATCAACATTGGTTAGCGCTTAAACGTTAAATTTTCTTTTCCTGCGTTAAAAACTAAAGCTACGATTTATTTAAACATTATTGGTGCAATAACTAGGTAAAAAATCAATTTAAACATACATGTGTAGTTTAGACAGGATATAAATCCAGTCAGAATTACAAATTTCTTGAATGTACCAGCATTTAATTATACAGTAAATAAAAATTTATTTACAGTTATAATTAGAATTAGTACATATTAAATAATAACTTGATTTGGTAAGTATAAGTAAATAAAATATAATTTATTTTTAAATTTTATTTAGCAATTATTTTTAAAATATGTATTAGAAACGTAGCATTTTCACATATTCACTGTATGTAATTGTGATGTTCATAATGATGTATGATCAGAGGTATAATATATAATTACTGACGGGTTATATTAAATGATTAAAAGATATAATTAAAAATAATTATTTATGTATCGGTATTTGCCTTTTAGGAATATAATTAGCTACGAATTTTAATCTTTCGTTTATCCCCGCGTATAATCTTGGATTTGAATGTAAATATGTATTAAATGCGTTTAAATAATAAAATATTGGATCTGCATATGCGATCGTGTTCTTTTATTATTGAAAATGCGATCAAGTGCAATTTGCCCGCATTTTTATTAAAGACGTTCTTCATTACATTAACATAACAAAGTCTATACTTTCAAGGTACATGATGATCGTTTTAAAATGGTGTCTACCTGTGAGATCTTTAAGGATTATGCGCAGTGTTCAAGCTCCCGCACGGAGCACATTAAGCTAAATTAGTCTTCGTTATTTTATTTTTATCTTGCAAATTGTCTTTATTGTTCTCTCTCTCGCGAGCTTACCGATTATTAATATCGAGTCGCCGCAAGCGCTTGGACACTTCGATAAGATTAAAGCGATCACAGACAGAGGCATTCCGGTAAACGAAACGCCGCGAACACCCCAATAGATACAGAGGCTAATACTTCTTTTCTTTTTTTTTAAGGATTTCTAATGATATCCCTGGTGGAAATCTTCTCATGGGTAGGCAAAAAAGTCCCAATTCTCCCTGAGTATCTTCCCTTTTTTGCCTACTTATGAGAAGATTTCCACCAGGTTAATGAAAGATCAATGTGTAATATTGTTTATCGCTGTAGTTTATTTTATGTGTCTGTTTTGTAATTAATATCTTTATAATGCGTAATTACAAAATAAATTGATAGTGAAGTTACTAATTAAAATATAAAGAATTATAATTTTGCCTACCCTTTTTGCCTACCCATGAGAAGATTTCCACCAGGGTCCGTACCGCACGTAGGGCGTTCCCGTCGTTGCAAAACCGTTTCACGACTCGGAGGCTGCAAATGTAGCGAGTCGAGTTTGTAACGCAAGCTCCGTGTCCCAATTCGTTCTAGATGCGCTCCTCTCTACCTTATGTAATACATTACTCGCGTAAAGTATCGCGCAATTGTAATTGTACGTTATAATATGTAGTACAAATAGAGAATATACCGCGCGCGCGTGATGTAAAATTGTAAGAGTAGACCTAAAAGGTAGTAAAATCGTAAAACGTAAATATCGTAGAAAAGTTTCGCGAAAAAGCAAGGCTCGTTCCAAAACAATAGCGGAAGGCTTATGAATAGAATAAGAAAGCATTTATACTTCTAGTAGACCGTCGTGTTATAGTTCTGAAGGCACTGTTCAAAAGTTTATTACATTTCTTGGAATAACGGGTCTTCGCAAACACCTCTTCGAATGGTGCGACAAGGAGAGTCGTTATAAACATCGACATGACCATTGCACACGCCTCCTTCGGTCTATATCACAAAATTCAAAATAGAGTAGTCTCAACTTGACAGCCTGTGCCACAATGTCAATGCCATATTTGTCGGGTCTGTGATCGCTTAGGAATTATCGTGAGCTAGCAAAAATCGATGGTCAGAATTCAGGCTTATGATACGCAATGGCCGGTGCATTTCCATTAATTATGTCATATCAATATCGTATCATTATTTACACACACGCTTATTAATTTAGAGGCACATTGCTAAGGGTCTCGGTTTTTTTTTCTTTTCAAGTTGCTCCCTACATTAATGAACTTATGACAATTAGCTAATTACGATTATTCAATACGTCAGCGATTTGGCATATATGTATATATATATATATATATATAGAAGAGAGAAGTGTGTGTGACGAACGAACGGTGGATATCTTTCTTGAAAAGAACATTAATGTGGTGTCAAGGTAGTTTAAAGACAATATTTGAGCTCGGATTTCTTAAAATTAAGCGTAAAAAATGCCATGTGCATAAAAATAAAGACAACTCTCTACAGATGCTATAACGATCCCGCTATCGGATTTCCTTACCTAAGCAGGAAAACTTTGGCTACTGCTACACGCTATTTGTACTTCGGCGAAAAAGAGCCGAATTTACGATTCTTGCTAAGAACACCGATTGCGCATTTAGAAGAAAAAAGAACGGTACGCAGCACACACAGTACCTAAACCAGCAACAGATCATTTATATGTTCAGGAAGACCTTAACAGTACTATATATGCTCACGCTTTAATAAATCTGAATTCTACGCACAACGATTGTAATGTCAGAGAAGCATTTACTGTACTCAGAGAGTGTACTTTTTGCCGGAATGTTTTAAACGTGATATTTCTTTTCTTTTCTTTTCTTTTTATATTCACACACAGCACTGGACTATTTGCGTTATTCGCGCTCATAAATTATTAAAGCTCTTAGTCTTTTGAACATTAAGTCCAGAATGCTGCTCTGAGATATGAATGCTCTACAGAATGTACATAGTAACAGCAAAAGCGTCTATACCACAGGATGTTCACATTGCTCTGATGCAAATTCGTTTTCTTTTTTTTTTTCTCGAGCTACAAAAATCAGGCTGATGCAATGGCAGATACTATGTAGATATATAAAAGTTAGCTTTACAACATGTAATTAACTTTACAACATGTAAAACCTGATAAGTTCTTAAAAAATCTAAAGAACATTCCCTGAAAGATCAATCACACGACAATTCAGTCCTCTCTAAGTATCGTACTTTGATCGTAGAACGCATCAAATAATTTCTTTTAAGGGAATCAAAATTTTCTAAAGTAATATGTATATAATCAATGATATATTCTCATGAATGTGTGGGTCCGTCATGGTACCAGCCTGGATCCGGCCAATCAAATCATGTGATTCCGTAGAGTCTAGACACAGACATTTCTCTTCCGCATTCGTACAGATGAGCCACTTAAGATAGATCACAAAAAGTACGAGTGGGCATTAGAGGTGGGATTACTCTCTCGGAATCAGGCACTGCCTGGAACAGCACTGGTGATCTCTGATCCACTGTCGTGAACTGCATGATACTAGCTATGTTACCACATCGATAACATAATTTGGGACCGACCACACTGTGACGAGTTTGTCATTAAACATGTACCTATAACCTGCATGATAAAAATATGCGTCATCAATACATACTTCCGAGATATTTAAAAAAATCTGCGACAGAAATATTTGAGCAAAGACATACCTACCTGAACTAATTGGTGCGCCCTACAGATGAGTTTAAGATCATTCACTTCCATGACATGTAAGTCACTTTGCTGCCAAACAGCCAGCCTGCACCACGCGGACTTACTGTCCCTGTTTCTACATCTTCTGATCGGACCAGACCAAATCACAGAAAGCACCTGTAATATGGCAATTAAGCAACGTATTTTATTATTATTGTATTATTGTACAATAACAGTAAATATCCAGTCATGTAACTTTTAATTATTATGTAACTTTTGCAATGACATATCACTTTATACAATTAATACCTTTGTGTGGAATCTCTTGATTTCTTTCAATCGTTCTAATTTGATCTAGTGTTCTAATAGCTGGAGACAATCCACCGTGTACACAAAGAACCTGTTCATCAATTAACTAAAACAGAATTTTATTCGAGCGTAATCAAAAGTGGAGTTATACCCTACAACAGTACTTCCACGCATTAGCCTTGCCGTACTTGTTTTTGGCATTCATCTAGAACAGAAAATGAAGAGACCAATGAAATCAAAGCTTTATTATACAACAAATAAAAAAGCCCAGAAAAGAAAGTATCGTTGCGCACTTACCGTAAAATCCAATAAACGTGCGTGATTTGTCTAGTTTCGTGATTACCGCGTAGTAACGTTATCCTGTCGGACCATTTAGCTTTAAGTGTGAGCAGACGAGTAAACGTTTCTAAGCTAGCCCCGATCGACAAAATCTCCCAGGAATATGTAATTTGTATCTGGCACGGGCCACCGTTACGAACAGTTCCTCTAAATCATAGAACTGTAACAGCACAAAACATGAACAATCTGATGTATATTATATCACGATTGTGTACAATAACTATACAGCTACAGAATATTAAAATCGAAAAGTTTGAGGCAATAGATAATGGAAGACTAATATTGTTCCGACGCTAATTCGGAAGATTAAAATCCGCTAAAACTTTACGTCGATCCGTAGCGGTGAGCAAGGATGCTCCGACTTTGAGGTTAGTACAACATTCATCGCACGATACTGTTATAATTGCAAATCGGAAACGTACCTCGAGTCCAGCTCTTCTGCGATCAACGAAGTCGGGATCGAACGTGTCAGTCGTCACTTTCTGCCAAGCGTAGAGAACCTTCTTTTCCGGCAGCGGTGGTAACACGATGTAGGCTACGAAATCTCCAGATAAGCACGAAGCAATTCAAATCAGTATATCGCCGGCACGATTACGGTGTTACTACCGTTTCGCGTACGCGCGTATGCGCGCGTTGTGCACCTTACCTTCGCGACAGCGTGCGGGCTCGTGCAAACGTTAACGCGCCGCAATCGCGCCTCGTGTGAACAGTCTCCTTGATCTCAGTATCAGCTCCTGCTCGCCTGCCGTCAACTCCTTGATTGATTGATCTCAGTATCAGTTCCCATGCGTCATATATAATAATATAGTGATAGGTTACCTTAT